>NW_003298981.1:0-40050 GCF_000151645.1 Tuber melanosporum
CACTGAAGGCCCACATAGATGGCAATACCGAGGCACAACAATCAAATGCAGATTATCATGACGACTGTATTCAGTGGAACTACCATAGTAGATATAGCTCCATGATAGTATGGGGTGTGATCAGCCATGATTGATAATTGCCATTGGTTGTTTTGGAGAGCTGGAGGAATTGAGGGTTAACCAGTCAAGATTATCTTGATCAGGCCCTGGAACCAATTGTGGCACCTGTATTTCATGGGTGTGATAGTTGCAATATAAGAGCAGAAGATCTTTATATGGAAGACAAAGCACGGTACCATGGAACGAAGATTTCGTTAGTGGTGGTTAAAAAAAAGAGTCTGCAATTGCTGTATGTTGATGGCCTTAGTCCTCCCCAGATCTCAACTGCATAGAATGTATTTAGCGGATCATGAAACTGAGAATAAAAAGCTCGAATAGTTGTTCTGGGCATGGTGGAGATTATGACAAACTCAGTTAGGAAGGAATGGGATAATTTGGTCACGAGGAATTGGAATAAGTATATTGATAGTATGTCTTCAATGCCGCAGAAGGAGAAGGATTGGCAAGGGTTTCAAACTGAGTTTTAGGATGTTTTACGTTCTGTATACTGCATTCTGATCCAGTGTTCCCAGTGGGGCAGTCCGTCTGTCCTGAAGATGGACTGTGGTGGACGGCGTTGAGCTGTCCCGTCTAGTCTTTTTCAAAACTTGCCCTGCGAAGTGGTGTAAAGGACTATAGCCCCGCTGTTCCCGGCGAAAAATGTTTCATCTGAAATGTTACATTACTCAAGCTAGTAAGTAATGTCACCCCACGCCTGGATTGGGTACTACTGGTTGTAGCCAAATATACTCACTTAGCCCTGAGCTATCAGACTTTATGATATCAATGTACATTGCCGCCGTCAGTGGAGTTGCTACTACTTGATATGCCCCATGTGAATTTTAAAAAGATGAAACAAATATCGTTATAACATTAACTACTAAAACAAAGGAAAATAGAAATCGAAATATATAGACTCGGAAGAAAGTTGAAAATAATGTTAGACAACAGAAGAGGAATGAAGACCAAGTGAACAAAGTTCCAATGCCTTCAGAGTACTCTCCATCTGATTCACATCAGAGTTTATCGCGCCTTAAATAATTCCACAAGCTGCACAAGATTTGAGGCATTCAGATGCCTCAATGATGTAATCACCTAATCCATTCCGCCTATCCATAAGAAGTAGCTTAGAACTATGTAGAAATGAGTAAGTTAGTTTAATAGTTCCACTAAAGATAATGAAATAAGATAGTAAGAGATAGATCCTCAGCTGCTAAAATGTCTTTCATGCTATGCTGACATTGCCGGTATAGCAAAGGTATCAAGAGCCATCTGAGCTAGATTCTTTTATGTAAATCATCAATGTGATTGATCCAGTACTGCAACAGCCCCGCATGCAGATCCTCTTCGGTTTCATGGGCAAGGTATCGGTCAAGTTCATCCTGGCAATCTCCTATAAGTCTTTGTCCTTTGTTCCGCTTCGAGTCAGGTAAATTTCTGAGGTCAGAGCGGCTATCAGAGAGGGTCGGTTCAGCTGCTGGACGTATAATAGTCATGGCAATTGGAAGCAGTGTTTCGTTTTGGCTTGCAGATTTTGATTGATAATCTCTCTCTCAAATCTTTTGTACCATACTCTTTGCACCGTGAATCCAGTCTGGTCGCTCTTCACATTCATTTTTAAAATATTTGTATTTCATTTCCGGGTTAAGAGCTATGGTGACAAAGTAAGCTGGGACAAGGTAGGTCAAGGTATAGTACCTGTTTGGAATTAGCTTGCTTTATTATTTGAAGTGAGTACAACTAGAACTTGAAAAGCTCAAAAAGTAAACACCTATTCAATATAGAGAATCTTGTACTTAGAAAAACACGGAAGAATAAAGAACTGAGAAAAGAGTGAGGGGTAGGATGAGAGAGAGGAGGGCTAGAATGAGGGTGAGTGTTATCGGTGTTCCGTCTTAGTGTAGATTGGTACCCAGTACGGAGAAAGTAATTTTCGCCAAAAGATGTAGTGTTACAGTGCAAAAAGAGAGAGGAAAGAACAAGTGCCACTGACCTATTTAAAAGACTCCATGCTGTATGGACAGAGGTTCATACTTGAACTATCTCATGATCAAAGAATGTCTCAAGCTGGTTAAGTAACTCGTTCATAGCCAGCAAAATATTGTAACGATCCCTCTTTGGATAGTTAGTGCTTGGCGATGGGGAATGATACTTCTCTTCCTGTCTTTCTTCTTCTCTTTGTCTTACGATAGCTCTAGGCTTCTGCGTACGTTACCGATAGTACAAGACCCTTGTCTTCTACCAGGAACGCCTATCGTAAGCTTTCTCTAACTCTTCTTCGTAAAGCTCCTTCCTTGGCGTAATGATAACGTTGCAATAAAGGTAAAGATCGTAAGAGTGTTTTATATTCGTTAAAGTAATAAGTAGGAAAAGTACTTAGAATAAAGCGTGAAGAACCTATCTTCCTCAGCCGCATCGGCCTCCTTATATAGTGTTCTTCCCACCTTTAGTCATGTGACCTAAAGTGGTCACATGTGCGAAACTAAATCATGACAAACTAATCATATGACCAAAGTGATCACATGCTCAAAACCTATGACCTCATAGCGAGGTTGTAACATGTTCGCAAGGTGCTAATCACGTTATCGATAATAGATACGATAGTTGGCAGGTGGCCTGCTCTTCTAGAGAGGAGGCGAGAGCTGAGAACTAAAGGAGGCTTCGAGGGCGGACTGAGGAACAAAGAAGTAACCGTTCAACCAAGTATATTGAAATACTGTCTGTCGAAGTCTGCCTTTTCTATTGTAGAAACAGGCGGTCTTTAAATACACAAATCTGTTCATGTCTAGCATGAACGAAACTAATCAAGGGTATCAGTTGATACTCTTTGGTAAAACTCTTTAAGTATCAAAGCGATACTTAAAACAAAACATAAAACAAAACCAAGTATCAAACGATACTTAAAACAAAACATAAAACAAAGCCAAGTATCAAACGATACTTAAAACAAACCAAGTATCAAAGCGATACTTAAAACAAAACATAAAACAAAACCAAGTATCAAACGATACTTAAAACAAACCAAGTATCAAAGCGATACTTAAAACAAAACATAAAACAAAACCAAGTATCAAACGATACTTAAAACAAACCAAGTATCAAAGCGATAGTTAAAACAAAACATAAAACAAAACCAATAACCAAGTACCCCTACCGGTTACATTCCCCAAAACACAACAACTGTTTAAACAAACAAAACCTAATAATCATCAAAGGCGGATTCCGAGAAACTCATGGCTTCAGTTTCCGCCAAAAACTCTTCATCATAGGTATCACACCAAGGACAAGAGGAAACTCTAAGGAAACACTTAGACTCAAAGAAATCTAAATCACAGTAGTCACGAATACCAGATTCGTGCTGTACATTAACCCAAGCATGATCGCAATCAGGACAGTAGTCAATCCAGAGGATTTCGAAGTAGTCCTCAAGTTGGATAACATTGCAGTTCAACAACAGTCCAACAACCTGTTGTCGCTGCCTCACATTGAGCTCTACATAGTTTGACATCGTTATGGTATTCGGATGGTGATTAGTGACTAGATAAAGCTGTCGAGAGCCTGCTCCATAGCTTGATTCTCCTCATCGCTACTTTCGAACTCTGACTCATAGTGTGGTGCCCAAAATCCATCTCTAGTTTCGAGTTCTGCGTGCCATCGCTCAGTTTCTGGCATTGTAGGTGTCCAGCACATGGTGATATAATTGATTGTTGGGGGGAGGGATTCGTTTGGCATGTTGTCTTTCCACCATCCGTTCACCATATCCATAGCGTGCTCAAGTCCTTCCAGTGGTTCCAAACTGTTTTCGCTCGTCGGATATCCTTTCCATTTGACTAGGAATTGATCATTTCCATGCCAAAGGCGGTGGTCTCTGATTTCTTCAACTTCCCATTCATCCTTCTTCTCGATAATGATAGGTGCAGGCCGAGAGTGGGTCCTTCCAGGAAACTTGGAGTCGTCATTGGGATGGAATCGTTTGACAGCTGAGGCGTGGAAGACTGCAGTATTGCGGCGGTACATGCGTCCATCCATCTGGACAGTGTAATTCCCTGTATGCTCGTCAAAGGATATGACTTTGAAGGGTCCTCGCCATCGGGGTTGTAGTTTCTTGCTGCGTCCGACATTGGTAATAAACATGTTACCGTGTACCATGAGCATGTCTCCTGGTGAGATGGGAACATGTTCGCGATGTCGTTTCTGGGCAGTAGTGGTGCTTCGGAATCGGGCAGCCTTAACAGCTTGGAAGGCATCGTTCCGAATTGCTTGGTGGCGGTTTAGATGGTCATCGGAGGCAGGGACTGAGGAGTTCTTGAATAGAGTTGTAGGTAGGAGAGGGTATTGGCGGCCAAAGACTGCCTTATATGGTGACATTCCCAGGGTATCTGAAAATCCCGCATTGATATATGCGGCTAGTTCAACTAGGGCTGGTTCCCAGTTGGTTTGTCGTTCATTGATCATGTTCCTAATCCTGGTCTTGACCTCGCGGATTTTTCGTTCTGCTTGGCCATTAGTCTCATGGTGTCCTGGGGCAGCCATAATGTGGTTTATTCTGAGAGAGGTTAAGGTTTGCTTCCAGAATCTGGCGGTAAAGCGGGGATCAGCATCACTGACAATAGATAAGGGGAACCCGTGGGGGGTAAATAAGTGTCGTTGTAGGTTATTCCAGGTGTCTTTGGAGGAGTCGGTAACCTTCATTGGTATTAACCAGGTGTATCCAGAGAATCGATCCACAGCTACCAATATGGTGTCATATCTGGCGGACTTGTTGAATGGTCCTGCGAAATCGATGGCATAGGATTCAAATATTTCACATGGTAGTTGGAGGGTCTGAGCTTTCCCTTCAGGAAGTTGTGTTCGCTCCTTATTTACCTGGCAGAGTTCGCATTGCCTGGCAAAATCGCGGAAGTCCTTTCGCATTTCAGGCCAGTAGACATATTCTGAGGCATATTGGAGGTTGCGATCTGCACTATAGTGTCCTTTGTTGTGAATCTCGGATATGACATATTCTCTAATCGTCATTCTGTTGAACGTATGGCCTTTTGGTACGTATAGGCAATGATCTCCATAACGGGTGCTGGTAAAGACCATTCCATTGGATATGTTGTAGGGGGCGAGGTCTCCATGCCTGGAGGCATCCATGGCTTTGAAGTAAATCGGGTCATGGTGGTACCCTGCTATCATTTAGCTTCGGAAAGAGGAGGTTAATTCTTCTGTGGTTGATCTAACATCTCGTTCATCCTCGATTAGGGATCCTCTTGTTGGTTCGATTGGGGCTTCCTTTTCCTCAAAGGTTTCGTAGAGTTGACGCCGATACTCGGGAATAGTAGGGGGTATGACCGAGACAATGGTTTCATTGTTGTATACTCGTAAGGGTCCACCATATAGTGGTCGTGAATCGATTATGGGAGGAGAGGATGGCGGGGCTGACTGGGGGGGGTGTAAATAGGATATTGCATCCACGTAGGCTGCTGCTTGTTCGAGTTCTTCAAGACCTTGGTATCGTGTTGGAACAGGATTAAGGGTATAAGGAGGGTGGGTTGATTCATCTTCATTGATCACTTCTTCTGCTCCTTCAACAGTGTCGAAACTGGTGTTTTTGGAATCATCAGAAGGCATATAGTACGGTCGTTGGTATCTGTTGCCGAACTTGATCTCACTTTGGTGAAAAGGGCAGGTGTCGTGATAGCAATGGGACCAGTGGAGTCTACTTTGTTCAAGTTCGTGAGGAGGTGTGCTGAGCGTGCTGAGCGTGCAATTGTCTTTCCATTCTTCATCAACGTCCTTTCCTCGTTCTGTTCCGGCAGAATTGTACATGGTGTAAGAGAAAGGATTGGAGGGAGTAGTAGAGCTGTCCACAGCCATCGATATTTCTTGTTCATAGGAGGTGTCGTCAGGGCTGTCCTCGCTTTGTCTTGTGTGGTGGTGAACAAGGCGAGGGTTTGCGAGGTCTTGATTCGCATATAGGCGGGAAAGAGCATCAGCTAAATAGTTCGTTCTTCCAGGGGTGTAGATAATTTTTGCATCGTATTTGCTGATTTCGCCTATCCATCTTGTTCTTCTTCTTCCTGGTATCCTTTCTGTTTTAAGATTAGTGAGAGGTTGGTGGTCGGTAACAATGGTGAAGGTATTGCCCATCAGGATGTGGTTGAAAGCGGTGAGAGCATCAATCACAGCAAGGGCTTCCTTGTCTGTTGTTCCATAGTTCATCTGTGAGTTAGTGAACTTCCTGCTATGTAATGCCGCCGGCCTTGCCGTTTCATGGGAGGCCCCTTGCGAAACCCATGCTCCAACTCCAACATCCGATGCGTCAGTAATCAACCATATCGGTTCTGGTTTACCATAGTCGATAGGTTGAATAACATTGGCGTTTTTAATCAATTCCTTGATGTTGGTAAAGGCTTGGTCATGAGTGTGGGTCCAGACAAATTCTGCATTACCGGTAAGGTCCGTGAGCGGCGCTGTCACAGTGGCATGGTGTGGAAGGAACTGGGAAATAAAGTTGACTAGTCCTAGGAATCGCATGAGTTCCTTTTGATTCCGGGGTGTTGACCATTCCGTTAAACAGGCTATTTTTCCAGGGGCTGCATGTATTCCTTCATCATCTATAACATGTCCTAGAATATCGAGTTTGTCGGTAAACAGGATTGATTTGGTTCTGCTAGCGTAGAATTTAGCTTCCCTAAGTTTGGTACAAACCAAACCTATATGGTAGGCGTGTTCTGTTGCGGTGTTCGAGAAGATGCAGAATATCATCAATGTAGACCCAAACAAAATGGTGGAGGTATTCGCTTAGGAGGTTTTCCATAATTCGCATAAAGGTGGCGGGCGTATTCATATCACCTTGTAACATAACTCGGCTAATGAATCTTCCGAAGGGTGTTTTGAAACTGTTGTAGCGTTCGCTTTCTGGGTCTAACCTAGTTTGGAAGTAGGCATCGCTTAGGTCAATCTTACTTCGGAATCTAGCCCGTCCAACTGCATTTAGGATCTGTGTTTGGTTTGGGATAGCGGAGCTGTCCATAACCGTGTTTTCATTCCGTAGTTTGAGATCAACCAAGGGACGGATCCTCTTGCCATCTGCTTTGGGTTGAACAAACATAGGAGCGGCACCTGGGGCTTCTGCCCGGTAGATGACTCCTCTTCTTTGTTGTTGGTTGATCCAATTGCAAAGTGGGCTTTTGTATGCGTCAGGAATAGAGTAGGTCGGTTGGTTCTTGAGATTGGAGGGGTCTCGGAGGCAGATGTGGTGGTTCACCTCTCTCATAGGTGGCAGTTCTTCGGGTATTTGATCAGGGAAAACATCAGAGTATTCATCCAATAGTTTTTGGGTAGTTGCTTCACAGGCTGCGGCTCGGTACTCTCCGCTTGTTGGCTTGCATGAGACTCTGACCTTCTGATCTGGGAAATCGATGGTTGATTCCCCACACCTGATTATAGCTTTGTGGCGGTTCAGGAATGGCATGCCTATTAGGGCATCGTATTTGGCTAAGTTTCCAATCAGCATTTCCTGGGGGGGTAGGACTGCTGAACCAAGTCGAATGGTTGCACTACAGGTTTTATGGCTTGTGGATCGTGATCCTTTTACAGCCATATTGACTGGTATGGGTTGGTTAAGGTCTCGAGTGGGGAGTCCATGGACAGAGACAAAGGCATTACTGATCATATCTCTTCCGATTGCGCCAGTGTCGAATAGGACTCGAGCCTTTTTACCATTGATTAGGATTGTTCCTTCCAGAGCGGTGTGTGCCTTGAATGTAGCCGGAGGTCGAACACTGTTGCATTCCACATCGATATATCCGATATGGATTTCTTCATATTCACTAGCTTGGGCGTTATCTCTTTCAACATTGTTAGCCGATGCCACTTGCTTAATTGCCTTTCCTTTTCCTCTCTTCGAAGGGCAGTTCTTTGCCATGTGTCCTGTTTTTCCATATTCAAAACATTCTCCTTTTTCCCGTCTCGATTCTTTGGAGGATTTTGTTTTCGTCTTGAAAACCCGTGGGGTGTCATCTCCAGAGTTGCTGGAGGCTTTGTGTCTTGGCTGGCTGTTTCTACTAGAGGAAGTCTGTGTTTTGTAGGCCTTGGTCTCATGGAGAATGGCGTCCTTTCGTTCTGCTCTTGGAATAATTACTGCAATATCATCGCCATCTTCCTCGAGTGGTTCTACTTCTCGCCGGAGGGTAGGGTGCATGGTGTCGTAGAATCGTCGCTTCAGGATGTATTTGGAGATGCTTCCTCTCTCCATTCAGTCCTTATACATTATCAAGTCCGTAGCCACATCGGTGATTCGCTTGACATGCGTTCCGTTAACTTGCTGGAGCTGGTTGAATTTGTTGTATAGGAGGTCGTTGGTTATAGAGGATTGGAATTGTCCTTTCAGGTAATCGAGAACTGTAGATCCTCTTAATCTTACATTCCCGCCGAAGTCCTTACAGCAATAGTGGTATGCGTCGGTTGCCTTTCCTTCACAGAATGATCCAAGGATAAGTCCGGTTGTAGGGTCTTCCACATCTTTTCCTTGTAAGAGTAGGAAGTGTGAGAGTTCTGTGGCCCATCGTTCAAAGGCTTCAGGTTTGAGGTCTTTCCCTTCGCCTGTGAACTTCACTGGGAGGTGAAGTTTAAACTTACGGGGTTCAAATGCTGCGGGTACCTCCTCTTCTTCAGGCCTTGCCCGAGATTTCCCTCCTCCAGAAGGCCCTCCTCCTGTGCTAGCCATATCTGATTCGCTACTAGATTCTGGGTCATTTGGAGGTTCAAAGGAAGGCTTCTTTGCTGGAGTAGAAGGCAATTCTCCTGGGGGTTGTGTGTCTTCTGTGTTTGCAGGATCGCCCGGCTCTTTGGCAGACCTCCGGGGTTGTTTCTTTCTTGTAAGATCTGGCCGTGGGATTTGCTTCCCACTCCTGGTCGTCAAAGACTGTATCTTGGGTTTGAGATGAAGCCGAATGTGATGTGATTCTGCCGCTTCTCTCCGCTAGCGTTCTGAGGTGGATATCGATAGGTTGATCAGGCCTAAATCCGGGGACAGGTTCTTAACCACTTGCTGAGGTTAAAAAAATGTAACGTGTTCGCAAGGTGCTAATCACGTTATCGATAATAGATACGATAGTTGGCAGGTGGCCTGCTCTTCCAGAGAGGAGGCGAGAGCTGAGAACTAAAGGAGGCTTCGAGGGCGTACTGAGGAACAAAGAAGTAACTGTTCAACCAAGTATATTGAAATACTGTCTGTCGAAGTCTGCCTTTTCTATCGTAGAAACAGGCGGTCTTTAAATACACAAATCTGTTCATGTCTAGCATCAACGAAACTAATCAAAGGTATCAATCAATACAGTTTGGTAAAACTCCTTAAGTATCAAAGCGATACTTAAAACAAAACATAAAACAAAACCAAGTATCAAACGATACTTAAAACAAATCAAGTATCAAAGCGATACTTAAAACAAAACATAAAACAAAACCAAGTATCAAACGATACTTAAAACAAACCAAGTATCAAAGCGATACTTAAAACAAAACATAAAACAAAACCAAGTATTAAACGATACTTAAAACAAACCAAGTATCAAAGCGATACTTAAAACAAAACATAAAACAAAACCAAGTATCAAACGATACTTAAAACAAACCAAGTATAAAAGCGATACTTAAAACAAAACATAAAACAAAACCAAGTATCAAACGATACTTAAAACAAACCAAGTATCAAAGCGATACTTAAAACAAAACATAAAACAAAACCAAGTATCAAACGATACTTAAAACAAACCAAGTATCAAAGCGATACTTAAAACAAAACATAAAACAAAACCAATAACCAAGTACCCGTACCGGTTACAGAGGTTATGTGCGAAACTCATAAACCAATCATAACACAATAAACAAGTCATATGACTCGACTGAGTCATATGCACGAAACCCATGACATCATAATGAGGTTATGTGCGAAACATAAATCATATGCGCAAGGCTTGCCTGTAAGGCACACTCGTAAGGCATACTCGTCAGGCGCATGTCCTATGACTCATACTTGAGCCATGTGGGAAAGCATCACAAATCCCACACATAACTAATCATATAACCCGAATAGGTCATATGCGTAAAACAATAACATACCTGTGACTCATACCCATGTGTCATGTGAAAAACCCTTTCCTCGCTAAGCCACGTTCGTGACAAATATGATGCAGTTAACCAAAATACGTCTTTGCTTGTAAAATTCACCGCCACTTTTAGAAGGAGTGAAGAATATGCATAATCTCTCTCAAGATATCCCAGTCAGCTGGGGATAACTTGTCAAGGCCAAGGAAATAGGTTGGGTTTAAATCGGGAAAATCTAGATCTTCTTTGCGTCAAAAGGCTAATGCTATAAAATCCTCCAGGTGATCTCGCAGCTCCAAGGCCCATCTTAGTGTGTCATATTCCCCTCCTGAGCGAGTACTATTACTATTGATAAGGGATAATGCCTTGGTACTTGGGCTAAGTGAGTGCTTTACTCGCTTGGTAAAGCGATCACCTCTTTGTAGTGAACGGGAAATCCACACAATAATATTGTGTAACTTGCCAAGAGGCCCCTTGCACTGCCATGTCTCCAATTCTTCCACCTCCCGTTCTCGCTGTTGATATGATATAATCTCACTTTTGAAAGCTACTGCATCGGTACCACACAAAAAGGCCTTTACTATAAGATTGATTACATGTCCAAAGCAGCATAGCAGGTACTCAATCAGATCAAAAGTGAAATCTGAGCCCATCTCTGTCAATCTTTGTGAAATAAACTGCATTGCAGTTCTATTGTTACTCGCATTATCTAAGATAAAGTAACTGATCTTCTCTATAATATTGTAAGGTTGAATAATATTAAAGAAACTGTTAGCTTAGGTCTCCCCATTATGCTGGCCATGAAATCTACACATCCCAATTACAGTACTTTGTAGCTTGTAGTTCGCCTCGAGGTAATAGGTAACAACAGAAAGAAATGCACGATAGTTAGGTGATGTCTATATATTGAATATAAAGTGAATTTTACTTGTGGAGCAGTTAAACAATCAGTTGAGATCATGTTGACTACGGTGAAATTGATCTAAAAGGTAAATTTTTAATTGTGTTGCCAGAACTCGGGAGTGCTCGAGGCATTTTGGTATAAGTAGCATTCTAAAAAATCAGGGTCAGCAGATAGAGAGTTCTTATTCCAAGTCCTCAATCAAATGATTTCCTTGTTTCCTCATATGGCCATAACAATTAGAAAAAATATTTACTTACACATGCTACTAAGTATCTCAATAGAACTTAAAATGAGCTCTGCTCTACCTGCTGGAAACTTATATGGTTTTCCACAATCCAGCAAAGAAGGAAGTCCTGAAACAGATCGCTGTTAAAAGTAACTTGTGGACGCGTTTTACCAAAGGCAGTTTCAATTAAAACCTGACCATGTTCCAGTGCAATTGGGCCATCATTTCCAACCTTGTGTACCTCATGGAGGTGGTCAATCATATTCTTAGTTGAAGAGTCAGAAAATGTTACTGCTGTGCCCTTTGATGGACCTAGGTTTATGTTACACTGAATTAGTATTTTTAGTGACACGCAATGTAAGACATAGTCCTTGATATGCTTCGAGCTAAAATCCTAGTACGAGAAGGTGATAAGGGTACAGTAGCGAATCCTACATCGAGCATAACGCTGATAGCTTTTCCATTGGAGGTTGTATACTCTGAACCATTTTCAGGAAAATAGACCCAACTCTTTCTTATCTTCTGTCTTCTCTCATAAATTCACCGTTCCGATTAGGTGCCATACCTGACTTCACCGGCCGTACTACCAATTGTGGGTGTTAAAAGCCCACTTGGAGCACTACTTAGAGGACTTCCAGGACTAGTATCATGCCTACTGGTATTTCCACCAGGACTATCATCGGCTGAAATGGCATTCAGGAACTCGGCATCGGCAAGACCAGTAACTGGGTCCATTTCCAAATCCCATATGGTTTCTTGTGATGTTAACTCAAATTGCACATTCAACATATTTGTCTTGGTATTTCTTCAAAGAGATAGTATGGGGAAGAATTATAGAAACACAAGAATTGTGAGTAGGAGATTTTGGTATCTGGTATGGGTTTGATATTCTTTCCTGCCCCAGGGAATCGGGCAAATTCTATACCTATTTATCTCTACTGAATATCTTGCTCTATCTCTGAATATAATTCGATAAATTTCTGTATGGAATTCCGGAGGGCGTAAGGAAATCCCTTCGATAGGATTCCCAGATAATTCCCGATATTCCCCCCACCGTTATCTGCAGTCACCTGTAGTCATCTGCAATCACCCGCCGTCATCTGCAATCACCCGCCGTCGCCTGCAGTCACCTGCCGTCACCTGCCGTCACCCACAGTCACTCGCAATTACCTGCCGTCCTCCACAGGTCCCGGCAGTCCCCCACAGTCCACGCTAGTCCCCGGCGGTCCCCTGTAATCCCTCACGCTAATTGGTCTCACAATGCAGGGCCCGCCGTCCCCTGCATGACCGCCGTCCCGAGGTTTCTAGGACGGGCGTGGACTGCAAGTTGCCGTCCCGTCCCGTCCAGGGCTCTTGGCAGTCCCCCCGGACCGTTGGGAATACTGTTCTGATCTCCTATTAACAACATGCTTTATGTTCACCTGATGATAAAATGTAGTGGTTGAGGTATTGGCGATACAAAATTGTTGGCGTGGTTGTCACCGTGGAGGCTGTCGGCGAATTTTGAAGATAGCCTTGTAGCAACTTTTCGAGCGTCAGAAAAAGGGTCGAGTAAGGATCCCTTGCAGTTTGCGTGGTTAAAGGTGATTTTTGAGAGAGAAACCCAGAAGAGGTGAGTGATGGTTAAATTAAAGCTAATTCTAATGATCCTAGAGCTAATATCCTCTATTGTGCTGGAGATTCTTATCTCCTTGTAATTCTAAATGGCAGTGTATTGCATTTCAATTGGGAATTTTTTGACTAGGTGTTTTAGGGGGAACTGGCTCGTTACCCAGATCCAGCTTGGGCGTGATTGCGCAATTGGTCTCACTGTCGGAGGGGGTCCTTGTACCTCTCCCAATCAACAAATGATTAAATTTCAATATTCGATGTCTTTCAGCTCCTGAACCCTATTTCCCTCTATCATAATAAGTCCAATACATACCCCAGTTGATCTAATTTGATCAGATAACTTGTAATCAGTGTTTCCCCCGCAGATGGATTGTATTTTCAACCCCCCCTCGACCCAATTCCCTTATATCATCATCCACAACCTCCAATGCCTCTATTTCTTCCCCCAAGTCGTCCACTTCGTCCACCGCAGGATGTGTAGTGGTAATAGGTTATGTGGGAAGGCTGTCCGGTGCAGCAGATGATGTCTGCTCCCTCCGCTTTCGCCTAATTTGTGGAGGACGGGAGAGGTTTGGTTCCTTCTTAGCTTTCTGGGTAGCCTTGACTGCATCCACCCTCTTCTACTATTCCCGTAACTCAATCACCCTTGAATAAGTAACTACTGTAGTGTCTGTCAGCTTGCGCCGATCAGAGGTCTTTCCTCACTGGTCCTTACGAATTAATATCCGTTATTGGCGGTGCTCCTCCTGCTCTACCGGCTTGTCCCCAATCGATTGCTGGAAGCTATGGGAAAGGCTAACTAATAGGCTTTTCAGCTTGTGGGATGCGCGGGTAGTACGGGTAACCAGAGATATTGCAGTTCTGGTGGCTCGGCTTACTCTATGGGAAGTTCGCATTATCCTTAATGCCAGTCGGATCGCTGAAGAATCAACAGGTGAGACATTCGGTTCTTCCTTTTTTACTACTTCCAACACGTGCCAAGACTTAAACGGAATTATTCCTACTACCTTATAGGCACTGAGGATATTCTTTATTGTAAACATAAGTCTTCGAGCGGGCATTAGGATTCTGCAATATTACTTACTAATTGTAATCTATGCTAGAAATAGTGAGTCAACTCGAGGGAAGAATTCCGTCTTATTTTCATCCCCACATGGCCCTTTCGAATAAACTCACCTAGACCATTACTATACTAGGGCTATAGAGGACTAAATAGTCTAATATCAAGGAGTTGGAAGAGGTGTTTGGTGTGGGCCGGTAGACAAAAGAGAATTATCTTTGTATTTAAGCAATAGTCAAAAGATTCCCAATTGAAATGTGATACATGCCCATGTAGAATTAGAAGATTATAGGAATTTCCAGCACTGTAGATCAGATTAGCTCTAGGATTATTAGAATTAGCTTTAATTTAACTATCACTCATCTTATCTGGGTTTCTCTGTCAAAAATCCCCGGTGACCACTAAAGCCGCAAGGTTTGATTACTGTACCCTTTTTCTGACACCCAAAAAAGTTGCTACATCCTGTTTTTGTAACTTTATACAAGTCCTTGTAGTGTGCTTGACATTTGTTAATGATCTTTAAGCGTAGCATCCGGCTATCTCCTGAGATGGCCTCTATTACCATTATCCATACTTGTGAGCCATCACGTATTATCTACACTCACCAGCGCCCTCTCCTAGCAATTGCTTTACCACGTCGTGCAACCGTTGATTTTCTACGTTGACCTTCCTTTCTCTTTTCAGCTTACGTTTACCTGTCCTGTACTCTGAGTCACTTATACTGTCATTATTTTGTAACAGTTGTCACTATCTTCATGTTGGAGCTGTTATGATGGAGATACATAGATAAGGGTACAGTGTTCACTTTGGGAACTGGATATGTGGCTTAATGCTATACTGGGTTATAACGTATAAGTATATAAGGTTCGGCATGGTATTAACGATTAGTATGAGCGACAATTGAGATTTTTTACATTCACTCATCCGTTGACTTTCCAAGTTGTTTGACCACTTTTACAGGGTTCCACTTTCAACAAAATTCGCTCCGCGATCCAATAATATACAGGTTACGAGCCTGGAGCGATCAGTTTTAATCATGATCAAAGTTAATGAGTGATCCCTCATACCCTCACCTACCACCACTGCCAGACCGACCGTCAACCTCTAAAGTACCAATGTCCAACCTCTCTTCGTCTACATTTCGTTGTTGCATTTGGGAAGAAAGACCGATTACTATTAAGCTTGATAATGTCAAGCTCCTAACTGGACAAGACAACTATACCATCTGGGCCTCCATCATGACGTTGGTCTAGAAAGACATGAAATACCAGGAGATTGTTGTTGATGGTCTGCAACCAGCAGTGGATGCCGACGAGGATGAAGTAAGTGCTTACAGTGTACTGTGTTATCAGGCCTTGGCTATATACATTCAGGTAGTCAATTCCGAGATCTTGGAGAAGATCGTCGAGATTGACCATCCACATGAAATGTGGAAGTACCTACGAACTAAATACTACCATGATACCTCATATCCATTAGTATCACAAATTACCAACTTTTCCTCCTGTCCACAACCTAAAATCCTGAACAAGCCATCTAGACATTCATATTATGCCTTGAAACTGAGTAGCTCAGACTACACAAGTTAGCCAAAGCTTCACAGGACTCTTACAGCAAGACTTTCGCTGGCTTCTTGAAGGAAGACAAAGTAAAGCGAGATTTACTTCTGGGTTTCCTAGTTTGACATCAAAAGAATAGAGTGGACAACATATCGACTAAAGACGACTTCACCTTTGCAGAAGTTAAACAACGACTGCTTGATTTAGACTTTGTTGTGAAACCCTTGTCTACTAATACCTCTGTAGCACTATCGACTACCCAAAGACCAACTCGAAACTATCCTCCAAATTACCAACTGCCCAACTACACAGATAGGTATAAAGTCTGTACTTGGTGTACCAAACACCACCCAATCAGATCAAATGGTCATTTTTGGTCTGCGTGCTACCCCCTCAAATCATATAAGAAAAATCGAAGTTCTAGCTTCCCCAAATTCCAACATCAGGTACATCTTACTACAAAACGACAAAGGCAGGTTAGCGAACATTCCTTTTTCTTTGACACTTGTGCTGCCTCTTGCATGGGTCCTAATGCAGGATGCTTCGAAGCCCTCACTGTTTGTTCTGACTTTGTCTGATCTAGCTCAAACCAGCAAATGGAGAGAAAGGGAAGGGAAAAGTGGTGTTAGACTGTGTACTTAAGGATGGAAGTACATGTAGAGTTGTTGTGAAAGATGTTCTCTATGTCCCAGCCTTAGAATAACAACTGTTGTCTTGGAGAAAGCTCCAGATGGAGAGATATTAGAGGTGTGGAAAAGAAAATGAAATTGAACTTGAAAAGAATGGAAGGCCTGTGATTTGAGCTGTCTTTGAAAGTGGTCTCCCACGAGTTTGGGAGATGGTTCCTCACTCCTCTATGACCTATGAGTTCTGGCATAAAGCGCTGAGGCACCCAGTTCATACCACACTTGCTAAGGCAAGTGACCTTTACACTGACTCCTGTGTAATTCCGCCCCTTCCACCGACCTTCTATTGTAGGTCCTGCACTCTTGCAAAGTCCACTAGCCACAAACACACATCATGTTTAAAATGAAATCTGGGAATATGCTATCTTATTCACTCAGACCTATGTGGACCGTTTCCTGTACCTAGTCTGGGTCAGGTCACATATTACATAACCTTTGTATGCGATACCACAAGGTATAAATAGGTCCGACTTCTAAGAAAGAAGTCAGATACCACGCAAGAGATTCCAAATTTCGTTCCGATGTTGGAAACAGAATATAATCTGGAAGTCCGATTAATACGAACTGACACTGGAGCAGAATATGTGCACCATGAACTGTTGTTCTTCTTTGCGCAGAAAGGAATTTAACATCAAACTGCTCCTCCATACTCACCCACAATCAATAGTATTGCAGAGAACTTGAATGGTACAATTGGTGAAGGCATCAGAGCTATGCTTTTCGCAGTCGGTGAGAAACAGCTATGGGGTAAGGCCGTATCCACCTTTGTGCATCTCAAGAATAGACAACCCCATTCAGTAGTTTCGAAGCAGACTCCCTTTGAAGCGTTGTTTGAAACGAAGCCGCATGTTGCACACATGCAGCTCTTTGGGCGAGAGGCATATGTACATGTTCCTAAGTGAGAAAGAAGAGCAGGTGGTAAACTGCTACCAGGCGTACAGGAAGGATTGTTTATCGGATATACCACTACTGAATATCACTATCGCATTTTCCTACCGCAGTCTGCCAGAAATGATGGTCTCGGCAAATGTATTCTTTCCACCATGCGACAACAACCCATACAATTCTGTTAGGCAGTCAGCTGCTCATACGGCTATGCATAACCGAGATTGGATTGGTAGCTCTACAATTGTATCGAATAAGAATTCTCTAAACGTGTCCTATCCTATCAACAAGGAAGGATTCCGAACTGATGACATGTGGACCGCCCGGATAGACCGACATCCCGATATGGCCAATGAGTGGTATGACAAAGGTGATGCAAAAGCAAATTAGCTTTTTCTGGGGGCACATCAGGGTGGTAAGAAAGATGGGTTCTTGGGTCCCCCTTTCTGGGCTACTAGTAATGAAGACTGTGCCACACCTAGTCCTAGTTCTCCCATACCATCTTTACCACCAGCGACTGATCCTCCCTCCATAGCAGATAAAGGAAGTAAGGACAACTCGCAGGTACTTTCGGATATGCGAGTACTGAATCACGGTCACTATACTGCTATTCAGAGAATGACTGATGCACTTGACCTTTCTGATGTATGATAACAGATTATCATTCGTCCTCCACAGTCATGTCACCAAGACAGGAACTACCTGACAGGTTATGGCAGAGTAGTACAACCTCCAGAAGGGGTATGGCGATTACGAGAGCAGAATAATGATACCAATGACTCCTTATTGACAGATTTCTCACAGAGTTCGCAATCCACAGGTGAAGATGATGGAACCGACATAGGTGAAGTATTAAGTAGCACCACTATTGTACTGATTAATATTCATGATAAAGATAAACCCAGTACCTGTCATGAGGCAATTGCAGGAACTGAAGAGAAGCATTGGAAAAAAGGGATGACTGCGGAACTAGAGTCCCTGGATGAAAACCCTGTCTGGGATATAGTTAAACATCCTTCATATTGTCACATAGTTGGTGGAACGTCAGTTTTCAAGATACAGGTTGATGAGTGCAACCAGCTTGTCAGCTACAAGGCCGCTAGGTTGCAAAAGGCGACTCATAAGTTCATGGTGAGGACTATGATGTCACAAATATGGCTTGGCAAGGAAAAGGTTTTCACGTGACACATGGTTATGAGTCACAGGTATGTTATTGTTTCACACATATGACTGATTCGAGTTATATGATTTGTTATGTATGGGATTTGTGATGCTTTCGCACATGGCTTAAATATAAGTAAAGGGAGTGCGCCTTGCGAGTATGCCTTGCGAGTGTGCCTTGCGGGTAGGTCTGCCGCATATGATATATGTTTCGCACATGACCTCTTTATCAGGTTATAGATTTTACGCATATGACTCTGTCGGGTCATATGACTTGTTTATTGCATTATTATTGGTTTATGAGTTTTGCACATGACCTCATTATGAGGTCATAGGTTTTGAGCATGTGACAATCTCAATTACATGACTAGTTTATTATAATTTGATTTCGCACATGTGACCACTTTGGGTCGCATGACTATGGGCAGGAAGAATAATATATAAAGAGGCTGATGTGGCCGAGGAGGATAGGTTCTTCACGCTTTGTTCTAAGCGCTTTTCCTACTGATTACTCTAACAAATATAAAACACCTTTACAATCTTTATCTTTATTGCGATATTATTGTTACACCAAGGAAAGTTCTTCATAAAGAAGAGTTAGAGAAAGCTTACAATAGGCATTCCCGATAGAAGACAGAGGTCTTGTACTATGGGTAATGTAGGCAGAGGCCTAGTGCTATCGTAAGACGAAGAAAGAAGAAGAAAGAGAAGAGAAGTATCATTCCTCGTCGCTAAGAACTAACCATCTAAGGAGGGATCGTTATATAAGATGAGATATTTGCTCTGGTTGCATGATATGCATCTTTACGCTTACTGTTAGCTATCTCTATGGCACGGGGCCTGAAGTCACATCAACTCCTTATCAAGAGTGCCTTTCTGCGTTGAGTTTTGGAGGAAGATGTATATATGTACCTGCCTCCTAATATTTACCACGCAGGCTATGTCGCGAAGCACAATGACAACATCCACGAACTAAAACAATCTCCTCAGGAATGATACTTTCGGCTTACCAACTTCCTAAAGCCTTTTGGATTCACACTCTCTGACTTTGATCACTGTGTTTCAGTTCACCAATCTCAAGAGCTGTTTAATGCTGTTAGGATTGACGATCTGACCATATTTGGGCATGCTGAAAAGTTAAGGGAGACTACTATCCAGCACTTGAAGTCAGAATTTAAAGTCAACGATTTGGGTAATGTACATTGGCTTTTAGGTATCCAAATCGAGCAAACAAATACTGCAATAACACTTTCCCAGGAAGCCTTCATTAGTAAGATTTTACAGCGAGTTGGATTTTACTCTTGCAATCTTGTTAGCACACCACTTGATTCTGGAACCTGTTTGCCGAAGTCGGTAAAAGAAGATAAATTTGTAGAGGCGAAGAATTACCAGCAACTCATCGGATCCTTGATGTATCTTGTAACAGGTACTAGACCAGACCTCGTATTCACTCTGAAATTCCTTTCACAGTTCAACTCCATCCCAATAAAGCACACCTACAGGCTGCAAAGAGGGTACTCCGGTAACTATCCAAAACACCATCACGGCAATTGATTTACTCCAGGAGCTAGAAGTTAACATTAGCTGGATACCTTAATGCTTCTTACGCGAATTGCCTAGATACTCGCCGGAGGTTCTCTGGTTACGTCTGCTTACTTGGAGATTCTGTAATCTCTTGGCAGGCACAGAAGCAATGTACCGTGGCGCACTCTACATATGAAGCAGACTATGCTGCATTGGCTCCTGCAGCCAAGAAATACCTTTGGTTGAGACAAGGCCTACAAGAATTAGACTTGTCCCATATTCCAATAGCCCTGTACTGTGACAGTAAATCCGCCATTGACTTTGCGAACAATAAATGGATTAGTAATGCTACAAAGCATATTGATGTCGCATATCACTTCATGCATGTGCAGGTGGAAAATAAGATATTAACCCTGACGCAGGGTTCTTCAGCGGAAAGCCTAGCCGACATCTGTACCAAAGTATTGATACAGATAACGCATCAGCACTTGTGTTCTAAGGTATATGGTATAAAGTGAGTGTAACGTGTTCGCAAGGTGCTTATCATGTTATCGGTAATAGATACGATAGTTGGCAGGTTGCCTGCTCTTCCAGAGAGGAGGCGAGAGCTGAAAACTAAAGGAGGCTTCAAGGGCGTACTGAGGAACAAAGAAGTAACCGTTCAACCAAGTATATTGAAATACTGTCTGTTGAAGTCTGCCTTTTCTTATCATAGAAACAGGTGGTCTTTAAATACACAAATCTGTTCATGTCTAGCATGGAAGAAACTAATCAAAGGTATCAATTGATACACTTTGGTGAAACTCTTTAAGTATCAAAGCGATACTTAAAACAAACATAAAGCAAAACCAAGTATCAAACGATACTTAAAACAAAACATAAAACAAAACCAAGTATCAAACAATACTTAAAACAAACCAAGTATCAAGCGATACTTAAAACAAAACATAAAACAAAACCAAGTATCAAACGATACTTAAAACAAACCAAGTATCAAGCGATACTTAAAACATAGCATAAAACAAAACGAATAACCGAGTACCCATACCGGTTACATTCCCCAAAACAAAACAACTGTTTAAACAAACAAAAACTAATAATCATCAAAAGCGGATTCTGAGAAACTCATGGCTTCAGTTTCCACTAAAAATTCTTCATCGTAAGTGTCACATCAGGGACAAGAGGAAACTCTAAGGAAACACTGTGACTGGAAGAAATCTAAATCACAGTAGTCACGAATACCAGATTCATGCTGTACATCAACCCAAGCATGATCGCAATCAGGACAGTAGTCAATCCAGAGGATTTCGAAATAGTCTTCAAGTTGGATAGCATCGCGGTTCAACAACAGTCCAACAACCTGTTGTCGCTGCCTCACATTGAGCTCTACATAGTTTGACATCGTTATGGTATTCAGATGGTGATTGGTGACTAGATAATGTTGTCGAGAGCCTGCTCCATAGCTTGATTTTCCTCATCGCTGCTTTCGAACTCTGACTCAAAGTATGGTGCCCAAAATCAATCTCTAGCTTCGAGTTCTGTGTGCCATCACTCAGTTTCTGGCATTGTAGGTGTCCAGCACATTGTGATATAGTTGATCGTTGGAGGGAGGTATTCGATTGGCATATTGTCTTTCCACCATTCGTTTACCATTTCCATAGCGTGCCCTAGTCCTTCTAGTGGTTCCCAGCTGTTCTCGCTCGTCGGATGCCCTTTCTATTTGACTAGGAACTGATGATTTCCATGCCAAAGGCGGTGGTCTCGGATTTCTTCAACTTCCCGTTCATCTTTCTTTTCAATGATGATAGGTGCAGGTCGAGAGTGGGTCCTTCCAGGGAGCTTGGAGTCGTCATTTGGGTGGAATCGTTTGACAGCAGAGGCGTGAAAGACTGAAGTATTGCGGCGGTACATGCGTCCATGCATCTGGACAGTGTAGTTTTCTCTATGCTCGTCAAAGGATATGACTTTGAAGGGTCTGCACCATCGGGGTTGCAGTTTCTTACTGTGTCCGACATTGGTAATCAACATGTTACCGTGAACCATGAGCATATCTCCTGGTGAGATGGGGACATGTTTGCGTCGTCGTTTCTGGGCAGTGGTGGTGCTTCGGAATCGGGCAGCCTTAACAGCTTGGAAAGAATCGTTCCGAATGGCTTGGTGGCGGTTTAAATGGTCATCGGAGGCGGGGACTGAGGAGTTCTTAACTAGTGTTGTAGGTAGGAGGGGGTATTGGCGGCCAAAGAGTGCCTTATATGGTGACATTCCCAGGGTATCTGAAAACCCGGCATTGATATATGCCGCGAGCTCAACAAGGGCTGGTTTCCAGTTGGTTTGCCGTTCATTGATCATATTCCTTATTCCGGTTTTAACCTCGCGGATCTTCCGTTCTGCTTGGCCATTAGTCTCATGGTGTCCTGGGGCAGCCATAATGTGGTTTATTCCGAGAGAGGTCAACGTTTGCTTCCAGAATCTGGCGGTAAAGCGGGGATCAGCATCACTGACAATAGATAAGGGGTATCCATGGGGGGTAAACAGATATCGTTGGAGGTTATTCCAGGTGTCTTTGGAGGAATCGGTAACCTTCATTGGTATGAGCCATGTTTATTCAGAGAATCGATCTACAGCTACCAAGATGGTATCATATCCTGACGATTTGTTGAATGGTCCTGCGAAATCGATGGCATATGATTCGAATATTTCACATGGTAGTTGCAGGGTCTGTGCCTTTCCTTCAGGTAGTTGAGTTCGCTCCTTGTTTGCCTGGCAGAGTTCACATTGTTTGACGAAATCGCTGAAATCCTTGGGCATCTCAGGCCAGTAAACATATTCTGAAGCATATTGAAGGTTGCGGTCCGCACTGTGGTGTCCTTTGTTGTGAATCTCGGATATGACATATTCTCTAATTGTCATTCCATTGAACATATGGCCTTTCGGGATGTATAGGCAATGTTCTCCATAACGGGTGCTGGTAAAGACCATTCCGTTGGATATGTTGTAGGGGGCGAGGTCTCCATGCCTGGAGCTATCCATGGCTTTGAAGTAAATCGGGTCATGGCGGTATCCTGCTATCATTTGGCTTCGGAAAGAGGAGGTTAATTCTTCTGTGGTCGATCTAACATCTCGTTGATCCTCGATTAGGGATCCTCTTGTTGGTTCGATAGGGGCTTCCTCTTCCTCAAAGGTTTCATAGAGTTGACGCCGATGCTGGGGAATAGTAGGGGGTATGACCGAGACAATGGTTTCATTGTTATATACTCGTAAGGGTCCACCATATAGTGGTCGTGAATTGATTATAGGAGGAAAGGATCGTGGGGCTGACTGTGGGGGGTGTAGATAGGATGTTGCATCTACGTAGGCTGCTGCTTGTTCCAGTTCTTCAAGACCTTGGTATCGTGTTGGAACAGGATTAACGGTAGGAGGAGGTTGGGTCCATTCATCTTCATTGATCATCTCTTATGCTCATTCTATGGTGTCGAAGCTTGGTGCTCAATCGTGGAATTGTCAGGACGCATATAGTACGGTCGCTGGTATCTGTTGCCGAACTTGATCTCAGTCTGGTGAAAAGGGCAGGTGTCGTGGTAACAGTGGGACCAGTGGAGTCTGCTTTGTTCAAGTTCGTGAGGAGGTGTACTGTGGAGCGTGCAATTGTCTTTCAATTCTTCATCAACGTCCTTTCCTCGTTCTGTTCCGGCAGCACTATACATGGTGTAAGAGAAAGGATTGGAGGGAGTGGTAGGGCTGGCGGTAGCCATCGATGGTTCTTGTTCATAGGAGGTGTCGTCAGGGCTGTGCTCGCTTTGTCTTGTGTGGTCGTGAACGAGAGGGGGGTCTGCGATGTCTTGATTCTCATATAGGCGGGAGAGAGCATCAGCTAAATAGTTCGTTCTTCCAGGTGTATAGATGATTTTGGCATCGTATTTGCTGATCTCGCCTATCCATCTCGTTCTTCTTCTTCCAGGTATTTTTTCCGTTTTAAGATTAGTGAGAGGTTGGTGGTCGGTGACAATAGTGAAGGTATTGCCCATGAGGATGTGGTTGAACGCCGCGAGGGCATTAATCACAGCAAGGGCTTCCTTGTCTGTTGTCCCATAGTTCATCTGTGAGTTAGTGAACTTCCTGCTGTGTAATGCTGCCAGTCTTGCCGTTTCATGGGAGGCCCCTTGCCCAACCCATGCTCCAACTCCAACATCTGATGCATCAGTAATCAGCCATATCGGTTCCGGTTTACTATAGTCGATAGGTTGAATAACGCTGGCGTTTTTTATCAATTCCTTGATGTTGGTAAAGGCTTGGTCATGAGTGTGGGTCCAGACAAATTCTGCATTGCCGGTAAGGTCTGGGAGAGGCGCTGTCACAGTGGCGTGGTGTGGGAGGAACTGGGAAATATAGTTGACTAGTCCTAAGAATCGCATGAGTTCTTTTTGATTCTGGGGTGTCGACCATTCCGTTAAACAGGCTATTTTTCCTGGGGCTCCGTGTATTCCTTCATCATCTATAACATGTCCTAGAATATCGAGTTTGTCTGCAAACAGGATTGATTTGTTTCTGCTAGCGTAGAATTTAGCTTCCCTCATTTTGGTACAAACCAATCCTATATGGTAGGCATGTTCTATTTCGGTGTTTAAGAAGATGAGAATATCATCAATGTAAACCCAAACAAAATGGTAGAGGTATTCGCTTAGGAGGTTTTCCATAATTCGCATAAAAGTGGCCGGCGCATTCATATCACCTTGTAGCATAACTCGGCTAATGAAACTTCCAAAGCGTGTTTTGAAACTGTTGTAGCGTTCGCTTTCTGGATTTAACCTTGTTTGGAAGTCGGCATCGCTTATGTCAATCTTACTTCGGAATCTTGCCCGTCCAACTGCATTTAGAATCTGGGTCTGGTTTGGGATAGCGGAACTGTCCATAACCGTGTTTTCGTTCCGTAGTTTGAGATCAACCAAGGGGCGAATTCATTTGCCATCTGCTTTGGGTTGAACAAACATAGGAGCGGCACCTGGGGCTTCTGCCCGGTAGATGACTCCTCTTCTTTGCTGTTGGTTGATTCAATCACAAAGTGGGTTTTCCATGTGTCAGGAATAGAGTAGGTGGGTTGGTTCTTGAGATTGGAGGGGTCTCGGAGGCGGATGTGGTGGTTCACCTCTCTCATAGGCGGTAGTTCTTCAGGTATTTGATCAGGGAAGACATCAGAGTATTCATCCAATAGTTTTTGCGTAGTTGCTGCAGAGACTGCGCTCGGTATTCTCCGCTTGTTGGCTTGCATGAGACTCTGACGTTTTGATCTGGGAAATCGATGGTTGATTCCCTACACCTAATTATAGCTTTGTGGCGGTTCAGGAATGGCATGCCTATTAGGGCATCGTATTTGGCTAAGTTTCCAACCAGCATTTCCTGGGGGGGTAGGACTGCAGAACCAAGTCGACTGGTCCCACTACAGGTTTTATGGCTTGTTGATCGTGATCCCTTTACTGCCATATTGACTGGTATGGGTTGGTTAAGGTCTCGAGTGGGGAGTCCATGGACAGAGACAATGGCATTGCTGATCATATCTCTTCCGATTGCGCCAGTGTCGAAAAGGACTCGAGCCCTTTTGCCATTGATCAGGATAGTACCTTCCAGAGTGGTGTGTGCTTTGAATGTAGCAGGAGGTCGAACACTGTTGCATTCCACGTCGATATATCCGATATGGATCTCTTCATATTCACTGGATTGGGCTTTATCGCTTTCAACATTTTTGGCCGATGCCTCTTGCTTAATTGCCTTTCCTTTTCCTTTCTTCGTAGGACAGTTCTTTGCCATGTGCCCTGTCTTTCCACATTCAAAACATTCTCCTTTTTGCCGTCTCGACTCTTTGGAGGATTTTGTTTTCTTCTTGAAAACCCGTGGGGTATTGTCTTCTGAGTTGCTGGAGGTTTTGTGTCGTGGCTGGCTGTTCCTACTAGAGGAGGTCTGTGTTTTGTAGGCCTTGGTCTCATGGAGAATGGCGTCCTTTCGTTCTGCTCTTGCAATTATTACTGTAATATCATCGCCATCTTCCTCGAGTGGTTCTACTTCTCGCCGGAGGGTAGGGTGCATGTTGTCGTAAAATCGTCGCTACAGGATGTATTTGGAGATACTTCCTCTCTCCATCCGGTCCTTGTACATTATCAAGTCCGTAGCCACATTGGTGATTCGCTTGACATGCGTTCCGTTAACTTGCTGGAGCTGGTTGAATTTGTGGTATAGGAGGTCGTTGGTTATAGAGGATTGGAATCGTCCTTTCAGGTAATTGAGAACTGTAGATCCTCTTAATCTTACATTCCCGCCGAAATCCTTATAGTATTGGTGGTATGCGTCGCTTGCCTTTCCTTCGCAAAATGATCCAATGATAAGTCCGGTTGTAGGGTCTTCCACATCTTTTCCTTGTAAGAGTAGGAAGTGTGAGAGTTCTGTTGCCCATCGTTCAAAGGCTTCAGCTTTGAGGTCCTTTCCTTCACCCATGAACTTTGCTTAGAGGTGGAGTTTAAACTTATGGGATTCAAATGCTGTGGGTACCTCCTCTTCTTCAGGCCTTGCCCGAGATTTCACTCCTCCAGAAGGCCCTCCTCCTGTGCTAGCCATATCTGATTCGCTATTGGGTTCGGAGTCGATTGGAGGTTCAAAGGAAGGTTTCTTTGCTGGAGTAGAAGGGAATTCTGCTGGAGGTTGTGTATCTTCCGTGTTTGCAGGATCGTCGGGCTCTTTAGCAGAGCGCCGGGGTTGTTTCTTTCTTGTAAGGTCTTGCCGTGGGATTTGCTTCCCACTCCTGGTCGTCAAAGACTCTATCTTGGGTTTGAGATGAAGCCGAATGTGCTGTGATTCTGCCACTTCTCTCCGCTAGCGTTCTAAGGTGGATATCGATAGGTTGATCAGGCCTAAATCCGGGGACAGGTTCTTAACTACTTGCTGAGGTTAAAAAAATGTAACGTGTTCGCAAGGTGCTTATCACGTTATCGGTAATAGATACGATAGTTGGCAGGTGGCCTGCTCTTCCAGATAGGAGGGGAGAGCTGAAAAGTAAAGGAGGCTTTGAGGGCGTACTGAGGAACAAAGAAGTAACCGTTCAACCAAGTATATTGAAATACTGTCTGTCGAAGTCTACCTTTTCTTATCGTAGAAACAGACGGTCTTTAAATACACAAATCTGTTCATGTCTAGCATGGACGAAACTAATCAAAGGTATCAATTGATACACTTTGGTAAAACTCTTTAAGTATCAAAGCGATACTTAAAACAAACATAAAGCAAAACCAAGTATCAAACGATACTTAAAACAAAACATAAAACAAAACCAAGTATCAAACGATACTTAAAACAAACCAAGTATCAAGCGATACTTAAAACAAAACATAAAACAAAACCAAGTATCAAACGATACTTAAAACAAACCAAGTATCAAGCGATACTTAAAACAAAACATAAAACAAAACCAATAACCGAGTACCCGTACCGGTTACAGTGAGAAGGGATGTTGGTTTTCTACGTTGACCTTTCTTTCTCATTTCAGCTTATGTTTACCTGACCAATACTGTGAGTTACTTATACTGTCATGGTTTTGTAAGAGTTATCACTTTCATACTATTTGAGCTGTTATGATGGAGATATATAGATAAGGGTACAGTATTCACTTTGGGAACTGTATATGTGGCATAATGCTGCACTGTGTTATAAGGTATAAGTAGATAAGGTTCCGCATGGTGTTAACGATGAGTATGAGTAACAATTGAGGTTCTATACATTCACTCATCCTTTGACTTTCAAACAAGTTTGACCACTTTTGCTGGCTTTCATTTTTGCTCCATGATCGAATAATTTGCAGCAACTCCCATCTGGAACACCTGCTCATCCATATTAGGAATATTAGAGGGTGTTTTTTGGTTAAGTTTTACTTTTACCTTTTCGCTATATTGATAATTTGTGGTTCTTCTAGCTCATGGTATACCGGTGAGATTATAGGTGATTAAAAAGGTCTTCTAGAAACAGCAGATTGCTGGCAAGAACAGACTGATGATTCAAATTGATACTAAGATTTGTGGCGTGTGTTGGAATATGTGTCTTCTTCATTTTTGATCTCCTTTTACCTTTTCTGCTCTATAAAGTTGTCCAATCTTTCTTGAAACTCACTACGGGACTGTTCTTACTCGTTTTAAAAGTATTGTCTCCTTGTCGCTGAAACCTTTGTTTTGTTCTAATGAGAGCAAAATTTGCTATACGCTTAGTGGTGTGAACATTTTCGCCCACACTTGCAGGATATTGATAGAACCTGGACTTCTCGTAAAATACTTACTTGTCTAGTTAGAAATATGCATGTGAATTTGAACGTTTCTGCTTTACTCAACTGCATTGCCGAATTAAACATTAACGATCTTCTGTTTTCACATATAATATTCTTCCCTTCCTTCGGCTGGTAAAATAATGTTTTGAGAGCGGATTGATGCTTTCTAAGCTGATATCCATTTCCCATCCAAAACTACACCTCCACAAACAAGGTCACCATGTCCTAAGATAAAAGCGATAATACCTATACTGACGAGCGGTTCCATTGTCCTCTTGCAACCAAAAACAATTACCCCACCTGGGAAAATAGCATCAAAATTTGCTACAGAGCTGACAATTACTTGAAGATTATTATTGGAGAAGAGGAAGCTCCAGATCCCCCTGTCCTCGCTGAGCACTCTTCTAGAGTAGTCGAATCAGCTCATCAGGTAGCCATGGAGGCGTTCAAAGCTGTAGTGACTGACTTCACAAAAGGGGCCCAAATGGCCTCTAGGATCATTAACTCTACCCTCTCCTCCGGCCTTGAGTTTCATTTTGAGTATACTATTAACCCTTTTGAGATGTGGGTAATTCTTAGGAATAAGCTTACCGTGGTCGACAATTAGGGCCTCCAGTGCACGCTCAAAAGAGATTTTTATAGGATATCATAGGATGGCAAGGAATCTATAACCACGTACATAAATGGTCTCGGTGTCTTTCAACAGCAGCTACAACGAAGGAATAAGCAACATTGAATGACAAGCTTGTTAATCGAATCAAGACTTCATTTCATGGTAGTTGAGAGCAAAGAATTATTCCCCTACACGATAGGTGAGAGCTTACCTGTAATCACATTCAGCGAGGCCTCCTAGGTCACGAGGCCAAGACAGCCAATATAGCTATGGAAGCTACTAAAGCCTTTGCGATTGCAGGTTACGGACAAGGAGACGCAGGAGGTCGATCAAGAAAAACAGGTAGATGTAGTCGTCTGAATGATAGTGGAGATTTGACTTGCAGTAATAGGTCATACTGGTATTACCTCAAGGTAGGACAATTAACAGAGTGACCATTTTGTAAAAAGCAAGTCAGAAGCGGAAAGAAGAAAAAGAATGAAATCACAACGAATGAAGAGCTCATATACTAATCAGGGTAGCGCCAATATTACTCTTGCTAATGCTCGCGCTCTAATGACGAAACGTGAGTCAGTTAAGTATTCCCTATGTGCATGCCTCCTCAACTCTGCACAACCGACTATATACACTAAGAGCGCAGGAACCTCTTTGCTCTCCAGCTATTATTGCCTCCAACTAGGTTTGTACTGGGCGATTACAATGAGGTCTATGGTTATGGTGTGGTCTCTATATATCTCAGCCTGCAAATTCTTCCAACCAAAGTACTTTTTGTTATTGACATGTCAATTAATCTCTTTTGTGTTAGCGCAGTGATAAGACTTACGTATCAGGTACTTTTTAACAAGTCTGATTGCCATATCATGAAAGATCAGGCAAATATTCTGTCGGCTTTCCAACATGGGAATCTTTTTAAAATTGACCAAGCATGTATCAGTAGTTACGCTGATCTAGGTTCAGATACATATCATCATACAGAAGGGAGCGACAAAATCAATGGTATCATAGTTACCAATATAGCACCCAATCCACATGGTCAAGGTATCTAACTTTGGCATGAACAATTAGGCCATGTAAACCATCCAGCTTTATGACAACCTGAGTCTTTGGCCACCAGGGTCAAAATTCAACAATCCACAGTTGTATTAGCCATATGCCCAGTCTTCCTTGGAGTGACCCAGCAGTGATCCTCTCGCTGAAAGAACATATGCTGCTGAACTCTGCAAAAACTAGCCTTGGGCCACTGGGACTCATGCGGCCCTCTTCCAGTGCTCTCAATCATGGAAGCAAGATACTTTATACCTTATGTGGACATCTTTACCAGAATGGTCTGGTGTTATTTCTTGAAGCACAAGTTGGTGCTGGAGGTATTGGATATGTTCAAAGTGTTCAAAGCCCTTATTGAAAGGCACTCGGCAAAGTCAATCCTGTTTTTTCAATGTGATAACAGTCGTGGCGCATATGATAATTACTTTTTTAAAATATATCTTACCTCTAAAGGTACAACTATGTACCTTTGGCTCCCTAAGTCCACAAACAGAATAGAATATATGAAAGGCTATTTGTACCATCACAAAACGTGTGTAGACAATCCTGTTTGAATTATGACTACAAGATTCATTTGGGCAGCATCCGCCAACGCTTCAGTCTACCTACACAACTGTGGTCTAACAAGTGTATTGGGAGGAGGAATACCTTACAAATACTTGGATAGAACAAAATCTCCCTTAGAACACTCAAGATGTTTTGGTTGCCATACCCATATCTATGTTCCTACAAACCGCCGCCAGAAACTTGATGCTAAGTGAAGACAATACATACACCTAGGTTATATACATAATACTATAAAGCTTTGGAGTGTTTGGGACAGTGCAAGTAGGAGAGTTATCCAAGTTGCTAACATCATATTTGATGAAGGAAGCTTTAGCAGTCAGACAGGTTCACACTCCCTACCTCCATTGAGTACACTCTTAGTTGATGAGATTAACTATGGGGCAGCTAGTAGTACATTTGATGAAGCAGGCAGTATTCTAGCAGTACTGAATACCTCTCAACTGCTTTGTGGAAAGAAGTACTCCGTGCTCCCCATGGGTGATGATACTTTGGTAAGCAATTTTGAAGATCAGGGTGAGTATAGAGTCAGTGAGTACGATGAGTCAATTGTTGGTACTCCAGCCTTTAAGTCGCCTATGCCCACAGGTATGAGTAAGGTAAAGTCGATAACCCAAGGTGATATAGCGTCAGAGGAGAAAGATACAGCTACATCTTACAGTATGGCTCCTGATGGGTATAACCTACTAGCTCTACAGAAGTCCACATGAGATAGGAAGCCCTCCTTCTAGTGATAGGATAGTGCTATTTTTGCAGTACAAGTAACTGAACATGTGGAACACCAGAGTTATCACGAATCCTTCAAGGAAGCAGACTATCACAAGTGGGAAACTGCTATGTAAGAAGAGTTTAAATCGCATGTTCGTAATTGAACCTGAGAGCTTGCTAAGCTCCCCTCAGCAAACATGAGATTACTTGCAAGTGGGTTTATAGACTAATAATAAATGCAGAGAGGTCTATGTAATTTAAAGCTCGCCTTATTATCCGGGGAATAGAGCAGGTTCCTGGAGTAGACCTTCTAGAAACCTTCGCCCAAGCGGCCATATTTGTCATCATTAGAGTACTACTGGTACTGGTTGCTCATCACAATTAGGAGGTTGAGCAGATGGATGTTATGATGGCCTTCCGTAATCCAGTTCTTGAAGAAGAAGCATTTATGGTGATGTGAGTGGGATATGCTAAGTATTCCAATATGCCAAATCTGGAGGAGCTTATCCTGCGCTGGGGCTCTTGAATAATGTTCACGGTCTAAAACAGGCACTATGGGCAGGGTACAAGAATATCAATAAATTCTTTTTAGAGTCGTAGATATCGTGGTCCAATAAAGACCACAGTTTAACTTTACCAACGCACTTATCATTGTCCTTTATGTTGACGACTGCCTATTATTAGCAAAAGACATTAAGGCTATTGACAAGATGAAGATAGGCCTTTTGACTGCTTAACATATGACAGACATTAATCCAATTACACAGTTCCTCAGTCTACAGATAGTTGGAGATCATACTACTGTCAACCTCAACCTCCACTGAGCTCCCGATATCTAAACCATTCTCGCTTGTTTTCAGATGTCGGATTGTAAAGAGATATCCACCACTATGGATGGAAATGTCTACTGACTATGATATCTGAATAATGCTGATATGCATGCCTGAGCTGAGTATCAATTGAAAATAGGTCGTATTATGTATGGTATACTGGAAACAAGGCCTGACCTGGCCTACATGCTCTCCAAATTGAGTAAGTACCAGAACAGACCAGCCTATGGTCACCCTGTTACCCTTTAGCATATATTTCAGTATCTACAACAAACTCTTAATACTTAGATACCATACCAAGGTTCAGTTACCAGTTGCCAAGACAGCCTTTTTCCAAAATCTACATGTTTTACAGACTCAGATTGGGCTGGAGACAAACAGGATCAGAGGTCTGCTAGTGGATATATCTTTCCTCTTTGTGGTACAGCTATTTCTTTGCAAACCCGCAAACAAGATGTTGTTACAACATTGAATACAGAGGCCAAAATGTGGTACTGGCTGAAGCAGCAAATGATGTAGTTTAGCTTTGACACTTGCTAATTGAATTACAATCTCGGACTGTGTTTAGCATTTCCTCTGATATCACCAATGATAATTTCTTTGGGGCTTTGAACATGTAGGAGCCTCCCACCGGTACAGACTGTATACTAATAACTAAACTAGCTCTCACCTGCGCTGAATCTCAACTCATCTCTGCTAACAACCAAGAAGCTATTAAGCTCTTAGAAAATCCCCAGTGTTACAAGAAGCTAAAGTATATTAACATTCACTACCACTACATCTGAACTACAAGCAAGTGGCAAGAAGTAACTGTGAGTTACATTTCCACCCCACAAATATGACAGCCGATATATCTACTAAGGCATTGGTGAAGGAAAAACATTGGAAGCACATGCTAGGAATAGACATGGTCACCTAAGACTCAGAGTGAGACAAATGAGGGAAAGTATTGTTTTGTTTTTGTTTTGCATTTCCTTTCTATGTATGCTCGAGACACTTTTTCCCTACCATGGCACATATTTCACTCTAGGTTTTTGCCTACTAGGTTTTTAATGAGGTTGTGGTTAAGTTACGGTGCATGGTTTCTCTTTCTGAACATGCTACTCTCGGAAGTAAGACTGTTGGAATTTGTGTCCTCCTGGTTTTGTGATTTTCTTGTACCTTTTCTGCTCTTCAAAGTTGTCCAATCTTTCTTGAAATTCACTATTGTACTCTCCTTACTCTTTTTCAAACTGTCTTCTCCTTGCAGCTGAAACCTTTGCTCACTCCTAGTGAGAGCAAATGTTCTTTATGCTAAGTGGGGTGAAGGTTTTCACCCACACTTGTACGGTATTGATAGAAGCAGGACTTCCCATGAAATGCTTGCTTGTCTAGTTAGAAATACACATACGAATTTCAACTTTTCTTCTTTGCTCAACTGAATTTCCTAATTAAAATTTAACTCTCTTCCCTTTCCCTTTACAATATTTCTCCCTTCCATTCGCCTGTAAAATAACAGCACTGGTAGGATGGCGGTTTGGGAACCGGGTTATCCAAGCGCTCCCATCTCCGCATAATTAGAATTTTCTTCATATTCAGTCCGCACTAGCCTCTTGAGATTACCGACCTTCGGCGATATTCGGACTTACAAACTTTCCCACAATGTCAAGTAGGTAAGGTCATGCTTGTCTCCCCATGCCCGAATAGAGGGGTTATCCCCATGCCGACAGTGGCTGAGAACCTACTAGATCCTCAGTTCCGCCTCGTTCCGCTTCCTTGGCTTAGTTGCCAGCATGGTGAGAAATTTAGAGACGTTTCATCAATATCAGCGATGGCTACTCGGTTCACGAACAGAAGTGGGGTAGGCATCCTCGCATGTCTTGGCACCGACCCGGATCCCTGCAAAGAGCCGCATGACGGTAAATTATGTTGTTTCTTAAATGTAATGATAATTCTCTTTTATCTACTGGCCAACTCCACACTCCTCGTCAAGCACCTTAAGGTCAGCCTATTTAGTCCTCTACAGGGCCATTATAGCAATAGTCTAGATGAGTCCATTGGAAATAGCCATGCGGGGATGAATAAGAGGGAATTCTTAATGTCTGTCGACTCACTATTTCCAGCCCAGATTACATATAATAGATAATATTACAGAATCCTAATACCAGCTTGAAGACTTATGTTTATAACAAAGAATATCCTAAGTGCCTATAATGTAGTAGGAATAATTCCCTTTAACTCTTGGCACGTGTTGGAAGTAGTAAACAAGAAAGAACAGAATGTCTCACCTGCTCATTCTCCCGTGATCCAACTAGCACCCATGATAATCAGAACTCTGCATTGTAATGGGGGCTCCCTCTAGAAAGATAGATCCCAAGGTGATGATAACACCGAAATGAATTCTTCTGCCAAAGGGAGCAAATATAAAAAATGTCAAAAGTCTCAACAGTAGAGTTTGAAGAAACAAAACAGTAAAACTTAATATAGTTAAGGCACAGCTTTTACTCAATTAAGTCCTGATCTTGAGAGGTAGTTGATTGCCTGAGTAGAGGACAACTCACATATACTTAAGTAGATTTCTTATACTGCCAGATGCTCCCCATCACTACTCTGTATTCACAAGCACCCAACCCCCTTGGGCTGCCTAGCTAACCTCCATGGGTCGGAACAAAACTGCTCCGTAGTGAACTATACTACTCTTTTGGTTTACTAATATCTACTTCATAGAAGTATTTTAGCTACAGCATTTACAATGCAACCGCATCAGTACAATCCCTTCATATCTTTAACATAAGAGTGGCAAACTACCATGTCCCAATGCATGAGATACCAACTATGAAACTCCCTACCCATATACACATCATCTTCTACAAGAATCCGCAGCCCCTGAACCTCATTCCAGCTTTACTCAATTATATATCATTCAGGATGATGGCTACATAGCTGTCCCGATAGACCCCTTCATAGATTGAATACCACTATGCACTACCCACAGTCAACCCTCCTAGAAGCAGGTCTTATTATGACCTTAGACTAGTGGCTCAGAGTCCCTAATGATTCACTAATACTATTACTCTTTCGGGGCAATGGACTTTACTTACCAGGCCTAGTAGCTATCAGTAATCTTCGATACTACCTTAGTCTTCAAAGTAGTATTACATTATTAGTTCTGGTCCATTTTACATGAGACCACCTGGAGACTATTCTTCCAGTTCACCTCTACCCCTCATATATCCTGTGGACAGCTTCTGGTCGGAAGGACGGCGGGAACGTATATGGTGTTACCGGATTATCTTTATTTGGAGACATTTACTAGGTTCACAGCAACTTTCCAGGCTGTGGCCCTTGACGCAAGGGACCTATACCGGCACTGGAGGGGGGTGTTAGCCACCACACATCCAAGTTACAGCCTATTTGGAGCTCAACTGGTTGTGCGGGAGCGATCCGCACAACGCGAGATTTGAATACCATATGTAGTTTCGCATGACAAACAACCTAGTAATTTCCCCTGAAGTCATATGTAACAAGTTACATTCAAGGTAGGGTAACTTGGCTCCATGGCAGGATAACCCATAGCCTAAGGCAGGGTAACTTTAGTCCGAGGATAGAATAACTCTACCTGGACTTAACGTCGAGTAATTCACTGTAACTCCCAAATTGACTCCTCAGGTTACGCTAATGAGGAGGGTAACTATGGCTCATTACTAGTACCCATATACTTCTTACTATGGTATAGCATATGTAACCAAGGTACATAACCAACTGTACCTCTAGCAGGTAGACTTCAGTCAACTACCATTCCTAACATAGTAGTTTCTTGACACCGGTATGTGTATAGCTTTGGTCAACTGTAATAGTACTCTGTAGAGTCTTGTTACACCCATAGAGTAAGCCGAGCTACATGAATTGCAATGTCTCTGGTTAGACCCACTACAGCCTCATCCGACAAGGTGAAAGCATATTAGCTAGCCTTTCTCCACACTTTGAACAAATAATTTCCGCCAAGACAGTGCAGTATGAGGGGCACATCCAGTACTGGTACTTAATGGGCAAGGACTGTTGGGGAAAGACTTCTCAAAGGTACAGGCTGACAGAAATTAGAGTCATTACTTCTGAAATAGTAATTGTGTTATGGGAATAGCGGGAGAAGGTGGATACCATTAGGGCTACCTGGAAAGTTAAGAAAGAGCTAAACCTCCACCATGTTGGAAAAATTAGGTAAAGGCTGAGGGAGCAGACTTCATCTCCACCGCCAGAACGCCTGTCAATATCACCATTTACTACTGCACATCATGTGGTGCACAATGATGACCTGTTGTGGGAAGAAATAGAGATATTAAAGGTTGAGGATAATGCTATAAGGCAATTGGGTGGAGGGGTGCTTGAAAATACAATCTATCGGCAGGGGAAATACTGGTTACAAGTTACCTGATCAAATTAGATCAATTGGAGTTTGTATTTTGGGTATTATGATAGGGGAGAACAGGGTTCAGGTGTTGAGAGAAATATAATATTGAAATTTAATTGTTTGGTACTTGGGAGAGGTGCTAGAACTCTGTTAAAAAGTGTAACCAATTGCACAATCATGCTCAAGCCGGATCTGGGTGAAGCGCCAGATCTAAGTAATATGTATTATACTGCATGAAGATGCATTTATTTACCTACAATCATGTGAATGCTATTCCAATGGACCTTTACTAATTGCAGATAGAAAGATGGCAAACCAATCACATGATATCCAGATACCATGCCAATATTTTGGGCCACATGTTGGTTTAATACAATTGCTCATTAACAACCAGAACTAGAGCCAACTGGTGACTGCATGTTTCTAATTATTAGGAGGTTAGATCAGACACATATTACAAATATATGAATTGATAAGAAGTGGTAACTTTGTAGATTATAATTAGAAATCATCCATCACCTAAGTGTAATAGTGCCAGAGTAATTACAGTTCCTAAACCTATGCTATTTGCGATCAAATAGTAATTGCAGCAGTTTCTTGGCAGCAAGAAACGCCTGAGATTGATCAACTACGACAGATTACAAAGGGTATGTGAGGTTTAATTTAAACATTTAAACTAGGGTTCTGTCAATGCTATTCAAATTGAATGTTCTAATAAGAATGTGCAGATATATTTACCTTTTCTAGCAGTACAAGTTGGTAACCATGTTGCAAGGGTTATACTGTAGGTAGCAAAATACAATTCCTGTCTGCACTATTAGATACTTCCTGTTACTTTAGGATTGATCACATCTAGCGGATATCTGGTTTGAGAATATGATAGATACAGTATAACCAGTAGTGGTACTGGGCTAAAAGCATTTGTTTTATGATTTATTTTAAGTATTATTTTGATACTTGGTTAGTTTTATGTAGCCTTTGATATGTGGCTTTGTTTTATGTTTTGTATTTGAGTATCATATTGATACTTGGTTTGTTTTTAGTATTGTTTGATAAGTGATTGTGTTTTATCGTTTGTTTTTAGGTATCATTTTAGTTCTTAAGTAGTTTTACAAAAGTGTATTACATGAAACCTTTGAGTAGTTTTGGTCATGCCACATATGAACAGAGTTATATATTTAAGGACCCCCTGCCTCTACAGTAGAAATCATAGGCTGTAGACAATACGGGTACTCCGTTATTAGTTTTGTTATATGTTTTGTTTTAAGCATTTCTTTGATACTTGGTTTGCTTTAACTAGTGTTGGATACTTAGTTTTGTTTTATGTTTTGTTATAAGTATCCCTTTGATACTTGATTTGTTTTAAGTATTATTTGATACTTAGTTTTGTTTCCTAATTTGTTTTGAGCCTCACTTTGATACTTGGTTTATTTTAAGTATTGTTTGATATTTAGGTTTGTTTTATATTTTACTTTAAGTATTGGTTTGACACTTAAGTTGTTTCACTAAAGTATATCATTCAATATATTTGAATGGTTTTATTCATGCTAGACATAAACAGGTTTGTATATTTAAAAACCAACTGATTCTATAATGGAAACAGTAGACTTCGAAAGATATTATTTTAATATAATTAGTTGAACCATTACCTCTTTGTTTCTCACTACTACCTCAAGGCCTCTCTTATTTCTTAGCTCTCGCCCCCTCTCTGATACAGTACATCACCTGCCAACTAACATACCTATCTCCAATAATGTCAATAGAAACTTGCAAACAGGTTACATTTTATTAACCTCCCTACGTAGTTAACAACCTATTGCAGGATTTATGTCCAATCAGCCAATCGACCACTATCTTGGAATAGTAGTGGAGAGAAGTGGCAGAGGTTAGAGTATATTCAACTGTGTATCAACACGAGTGTAGAGTAATTCATTCCCAGAAGTTGTAATCAACTCAGAGGGAAAGATGTTACAGGAAATAAAGATTCTCAACACTCTGCTAAAGAGTGTAAAAATTCAGTAAACTCTAAAGTCCAGCAACCTCCAGGAAATTTTCCTCTTATACTAACCAAGAAACCTACCTTTGATTCCCAGAACGACTATGAATCTAGCATTGAATCAGATATAGCTAATACAGGAGAAGGACATTCAGGGGTTAGAAATGCCGGGGTAAGACTAGAAGGAGAGGAAGATGTGGAAATACCCGACATGCCAGGACCAAATCTTGATCTATCACCACAATTCACAGGAGAAGCGAAGATCTTAAATGTGAAGTATTTAATCGATGAGCAACTACGCTTTCTCACTATCTGCTATTGAAGCAAGTAGATGCGGAGAAACCTGTATCTAGACTTTACTTAGTACAGTCTGGAAAAGAAAGGCAATGAATACATATCACAAGTACTATGAGGAATATAGTGAAAAGCTAAAGCTAAGAGGAACAATGGTACTTGAATACCTCAAACAACGTTTCTCATCCTGTATTACACAGGACCTGTTATGCAGGAAATTCAACAAACTTCAACGTGTCAATAGAACCCATGTTAAATGCATTACGAAAGTGGCCAGAGACCTCTAAATGTAGAGGCACCTGGTAAAGAAAAATTGTATTCCTGGTCCTCTCCTGAAGCGAAGAGTCCATAATGCCATACAGCTTAACCTCCCATGAGAAGTAGAAGTATTAAAAAAAGAAGACTATGACATGAAAACCATAATAAAAAAAGATGGATGAAAGGATGCTATACTCCACGCAGCTAAGGCATACAAAATCCAGTCGACCTCTGACAATAAGAGACAACCACTATACAAAGGCTCCAACAACTCTCAAGAAAAAACATCTCCAGTTTGAATAAAAAAAACAAGGTCCACCAAGGAATTAAGATGCTAGAAGAGTTAATACTTTAAATGTACAAAGATAGGACATGTGGTAAAGAACTACTCTACGAAGAAAGGAAAAGAAAAAGCTATCAGACAAGAGGCATCGGCCAACAACATCAAAAGCAATAGTGATAATGCCCAATGCAGTGAGTACAATACAATCCACATTATATGGATCGACGTGGAATGCAACATTGTCTGACTACCTACTTCTTTCGAAACTCACACTACACATAATAGTACTCTCCTAATCAAGGAACAATAATCCCGTATTTTATTCGATAATGGCGTAATTGGAATAGGCATGATCAGTAATGCATTTGTCTCCGTCCATGGGCTCACAACGCCAGAACCTAGCCAGCCCATACAAGTCAATATGGCTATAACTGGATCACGATCTACAAGCCATAATACTTGCAGTGCCACTATTCGACTTGGGTCAGCTGCCTTGCCACTCAAGAGAAGCTGGTAGGCATCCTAAGCAAATACGATGTCCTGATTAGGATACAATTTCTAAACCACCTCAAGGCTATAATCAGATATGGAAAATCTGCTATAAACTTCCATGATCAAAAAGTCAAAGTATCTTCCAAACCACTAAGCAGAGAATACAGTGATGTAGTATGTGAAGCAAATATTCAGTTCCTATTGGACAAATACTCGAATGCTTTCCCTGATCAGATCCCAGAAGAGCTACAACCTATGAGAGAAGTAAACTACCATATCCACCTATGTGACCCCTCTAATCTCAAGAACAAATCAACATACTCTATAACTGAGGGATATAAAAACCCACTATGGTATTGCATAAACTAGAACCAAAAAGAGGAATCATCTATTGAGAGGAAGTACCAGGTGATGTACCAATATTTGTCCAGTTCAAAGCAGACAGCAAATGAATCCACCTCCTGGTTGATCAGAAACT
>NW_003298981.1:40289-47691 GCF_000151645.1 Tuber melanosporum
TGCATGCCATATAGGTAAAGTAGGCACCAAGCTAAGGGAAGCAAGATTCTACACTAGCCAAAATGAATCAATTCTGTTTGCTGACAATTTCGATATCCAGGGACAAGTAATAGATAGTGAAGAAGTACATGCTGCGCTAGAGAAGATATCCTGCTGAACAGAATAGACAACTCAATGAAACTAAAGAAAACTTATACAATTCAAAGGACTTGGCAACTACATTCCCCAATTCCTATCACATCATACCACTTTTGATATTGCTACTCATGGACCTTAACAGCAATGCAGAATTCATTCAGACCCACACTCATGACAAAGTGTTCACCAACCTTGAAGATTTAATCATGAATGACAATATCATCTGGCCGATGGAGTACAACCAACCAGAACGAATCTGGTTGATTACTAATGCATCAGATGTAGGAGTTGCAGCATGGATTGGTCAAGGACTATCACATGAAACGGCGAGACTAGCAGTATTACAGAGCCGAAAGTTTAATAATTTACAGATAAACTATAGAATAACAGAAAAGGAAGCTCTTACAGTCATTGATACTCTTGGACCTTTTAACCACATCTTAATGTGCAATATCTTCATTCGTATCACTTACTATTAATGAGTTACTAATCTGAATATGGACAAGATCTCTGGTTGGTGGAAAATACTATGGATAGATACAAACAGCAAATAGGATGCAAAAGGCATCTACACCCTTGAAAGAACAAACTATTTATCTTATGCTCTCTTCTACATTTATGAAATACAACCATGCCTGGACCCCACTGTTATTAATGACAACACAAGACACAGCGAAGATAGCTCTGATGATAGCTCCTATAAACATGAGCCAACATGGCTACTAAAAGTACTGCCTCTCCCTCCGCTACTTTCTCTTATGGAATGTGCGCTGCAGCTGAAATGGAATCCGGAAAAGAGATTGTTGATGAGTGGAAAGACTATTACATCCTCCATAGTAGATCTACTTATCAGCTTGAATAAAGCAAACTCTAGTGGTCACACTCTTACCTCAATACCTGTCTCTTTCAGTAAAGTGAATTCAAATTCCGTAACAAATATCAGAGACCATAATATACTCCAATTAAGGACTCCAAGAATACCACCTACTATAGTGCTGAAGAAGAAGAACAACCATTAATAATATATGACGCTGATGATGGATTGATTCAACCTCTCCTAACACTTAAACCTGCACAATGACAACACCAAGGTCTTGAACAACTCGAAGAAGCAGCATCCTACCTGAAAGTAGCATACTACCTGCATCCTCCAAAACCAGTGCCTCCATCATCAGCTTCAATAATATCGTCACAACCAGTATTCAGAGAGTTCTTGCTAGTATGCAATAATGACAATATCATCTCTGTCATACCACCAACAATTCCTGAACATCGCCCCCAACACTATCAAACCGTTAATGAAGAAAATGATACAATCGCGCTAACTAGAGAATCAGTTATTGAAAATGCGAGAGACGTTAGATTAACTATCGAGGAGTTGACATCATCCATCTGTAGTGATTTGATAGCTAGATATCAGCATGGCCCAATGTATTTCAAAGCTATGGACAGCTCCTCATATTGAGATGTTTCCTCTTATATCCTATCTAACGGAATTGTCTATACCTGCACTCACTTTAGTGAACATTACCTATACAATACAAAGAGCCACGTGTTCAATGGAAGGACTCTTAGAGAATATGAGATGACTGAAATGTATGACAAGGGACACTATATTACTGACTGCAATTTTGGACCTGCCACAAACAGTATTCACTGGTAAGAAATGCGAAAGGATGTACACGATTTCTTCAACCAATACGAATACTACCTGGCAAATACGGAATCATCACAACTACCAAAACAGAAAGTCAAGACCCTCCAGTTACCTTGAAAATATTTGAATCCATTACAATTGAATTTGCAAGACCATTTAATAAGGCTACCAGTTATGACACTATATTTGTAGCTGTTGATCAATTTTCCTGATACACTTTACTTATAACAATAAAAGTTACCGACTCCTCTAGACACCGTGGGAATATTCTCTAGTGGTACCTATTTATCCTGCAAGGATAACCACTGTCCATTGTTAGTGATACTGAGACCTGGTTCACCGCCAGATTATGGAAGCCAACCTTGACCTCCCTTGGAATTAACCACATTATGTCTGCTCTCAGACATCACGAAACTAACCACCAATCTTAATAAAAAATATATGAAGGTAAGACCATAATTTAGAATATGGTCAAGAAATGATAGACTAACTATAAACACCTGCAGGCCGAGCTTGTCCTATCTATTAATGGTAAATATTCGGACACCCAAGAAATGTCTCATTACAAGGCAATCTTCAGCCACCAACACCCTCTCCTGCCTACAATGCTACGTAATAACTGCTCTATTCCCACCTCTGATGACCACTTGAACTGCCATCAAGGTATTCAAAATGATACCTTAGAAGCTGTTAAATCTTCAAGATTCCGGAGTACCACTACTGCTTAGAAGCAAGGACACAAACATCTACCTATCTCTCCTGGCAATATTCTTATGGTTCGTAGAAACATATTGATTACAAATATTGGATGCAGCGAAAAGCTATAACTGGGATGGTGAGGAGAATTCAAGGTCCTGTAATTGGATGAACATACAGAAAACTAAGCTGCCAAGATAGATAGATACAGGTATTGCCGCAATATTGCAGTTTTCCATTCCTCCACCTTTAAAAACTTCTACTATAATGATGACTCTAAATACCTCTGAAGAACCCACTCTTGACCTGCACCTGTCATCACCGATATGAAGGATGAAGGAGAAGTTGAAGAAATCTGCGATTACCATCTTTGGCATAAATATGATCAATTGCTGGTCAAATGGAAAGGCTGCCCAATGAGTAAAAACTGCAGAGAACAACTAGAAGTACTAGAGCATGCTTTGAACATGGTGAACCAGCTTTCGAAAGACAACATGCAAAATGATTCCCTACTTCTCATGATTAACTACATCATGATGTAGGAGATACCAACTCTGCTGGAAACTGGGTGATTACAAATTGAACTAGAAGTCAGAGATGGATTTTGGGAACCAGACATCGAGTAAGGATTGGAAGGTTGTGAAGAGGAGAACCCTACTATGGCACAAGAGCTTAACAACCTCGTCTAAGTTACCATCCACTATCTAAATACAATAACAATATCAAACTATCTGAAACTCAATATAAGGCTACGACAACAGCTTGTTAGACTGTTATTGAACCGCGATGTTATCCAATATAACTACTATTTCACTATCCGTGGAGTAGACTACTGCCCTAATTGCAATAATGCTGGAGTAGATGCACAGCATGAATCTGGTATTCATGACTACTGTGACCTACATTTCTTTTTATCCCCTTGTTTTCTAAGTATTTGTTGTACCTAGTGTGATACTTATAATAAAAAGCCTATAGTGGAAACTGAAGCCAGTAGTTTCTCAGACTGTGTATTTAATAATTATTAGATTTTGTTTATTTAAAACAGTTGTTTTATTTTGGTGAATGGAATCAGTACTGCTAGTAGGTTATTAGTTTTGTTTTGTGTTTTCTTTTAACTATTACTTTGATACCAGGTTTGCTTTAAGTATTATTTGATATTTAGTTTTGCTGAATGTTTTGTTTTAAGTATTGCTTTGATACTTAGTTTTGTGTTGTGCTTTGACTTTAAGTATCCCCTTTATACTTGGTTTATTTTAAGTATCATTAGATACTTATTTTTGCTTTATATTATGCTTCAAGTATAGTTTTAATACTTAGTTGTTTTAACAAAGTGAATCCTTTGATATCTTGGAATAATTTTGTTAATACTAGACATGAAAAGATTTCTTTCTTTAGCAACTGCCAGATTACATCTTGGAACCAGCAAACTTTGACAGATACTTTTTTAATATAGTTGGTTAAACCAAAGGTTCCCTGCCCCACTATCCGTACTAATAACATATAATGTGAATATTACCTTAAAAACATGTTACAGAGACTTTGACAGAGCATATTTCAATATACTTCATTGAATAGTTACTCTTTAGCTTTCTTAATATTGATTTCCAACCTGCTTTTATTCGCTATTCTGGTCGCCTCTATAATACAGCTGGCCCTGTATTAACTATGCTACCTGTTACAAAATGTCCTTAGCACTTTGAGAACACTACATATATCCATGGACCAAGTACGAGAAATCCAGACTCAATTAGCAGACTTTATATTGGGCTCCATGTATTCTACCTGTAATATACTTCCTATTTGAATAAGAAAACCTTTTGTTGTAGACTTTATCCTGTGCCATAGGAAAATACCTACTGGCCTGCATTGCTATGTATAGTCGTATCCATTTATAATTATTTCCCTGCCTGGCAACCAGGTAACACCATCACGTCCTGATCCTCCCAGTAGCTATGGCTTTCCCTCACTCTACTCCAGTAAAAGATCATCATAATAAGGAAGTTTATATCCTGTATAAGCATACAGATACAGAGTATAATAAAATAGCAAGCGCTATTGTAGTCTACAAGGCAACTGTTCAAAAGATAGTTACTAGAGCCAAGATAAGAGGTAGAGATACCCATTATGCTTTCAAGCAAGGCCAGCCTACCAACATTACCAATGCCAAAAGAAAAGCAGTAGACGTTATTATTGATTCTAAGCCTCATTTAGTGTTATGCCAAATTACCTAAAAGGCAAATATTGGTCTTGGCAAGACCACTATGGACAAGATCATTTAAGATACTGCTTTTAAGCTTCTGATACCAAAAAAAAGCCTTTTTAGAGGAAAGGATGGAAGGAGAAGAGAAAGGAGTTTGCTAGGAGAAGGAGGATCTGGAGAGGGGTATGGTATTGGGTGGTTTTGGTTGATGAAGCCACTATCATCTGTGATCCAAATCCTGTTGGATGAATAGGGAGGAGAAGAACTAGTAAGGTGCTGGAAGAAAAACACTGAGAAGCTAGATTTAAGATAGGAAGGACTAGCATTGGTGTCTATGCTACAATAATAAAGAGTTGGAGAACTGAGTTAATTCTTATGAGAAAGAGGAAAGAGGAGGAAAGAACTAGTAAAAGGAACAGACTTAGCCTCAATTCCTACTAATATGCAACTGAGATCTACCAGCCATACCTTATACCTTTTATAGAAGCTCTGGATTGACATTTTGACAACATCTACCTAGTTGCAGACAATGCTTCTGGCATGATGGTGAGGAAAATCGAAAATTGCAGGCAGACTGTGGTTACAAAAAGCTCCCTTGGCCACCCAAGTCTCAAGATCTCAATCCTATTGAGAACACCTGAGCACAACTCAAAAGAGACCTGAGAAAGCAATTTTCCAAATTGGAAAGAAGGCCACATAGTACTGCTGAATTATTTCAGGCAGTAAAGTAGGAGTAGAATTTGATTCCCCAAAAGACATTAGATGATTGGATAGATGGAATGCCTGAGAGAATTCAGCCTGTTTTGGATGCAGATGGAGGTTATACAAAATGGTAATTGGATTTCTTTGAAGCTTAGGTCATGTACTTTCATCTATTCCTGAATTGGCTTTGTATCTAGATTTTTTGTATGGTTGAATTTATTAAGTGTTGTGGTTGTGGTTGCCTGGCAGGGGTATAATTATTAAATGGACATGACTGTATACTTTATCTTGGACTATTCTAGTACATAATGAATTAAATTAAATCAATTTTAAACAAGAAGAATCACTGAGCCTATATGAGGATTCCAGGAAATCTTTACTGTATTATGCAAGGTTCTTTGTTTGTAAAAAAGGATATAGCCAGGTTATACAGTGGTTGGTAATGACAATAAGACACCTCTAAAGTTGTCTTTTGGCGGTTCTTGTAGTGGTATTGTGAATCCTGGATAGTACGGAACCGCTACCTTGGAAAATTGCACTCTTCTATGTTCAGTCATGACTGGATTTCTGTCAGATAACACAATACCGAAGCCATAAACCTGAGTTGCGGGATTATATATATCAATATCTTGCTTGATTTCACCGCATACAAGATAGCTTCTTAGATTTTAGAACTTTTCAATTAACAAATACACAGATTTGTTGCTAGCGTAGCAAGTGAAACTAGCATTACGCTATTGAGGATCGAAATCTACCATCCGGCCAGTGGCGATACGTGGAGCTGCGCTATCTACAGGATGATCACAATGAACATATCAAATGGATCAATGCCAAATCCTATTTTTACATTATCAAGATGTATCTACTTGGTCACTTTTGCGATCTTGTCTAATGGGTATGACAAAATCCCACAGTCTTCGAAAGGGTTTTGGTAGCTGGCGCATGAGGAACAAATAAAAGATGGATGGTGACTTGCTATTAGAAATGATACAGCCCATCAGATTCTCCATCACTATGGCTGACACTACTGGATCCGCGTGAAACTTTGAAATCAAGATTACCTGCATAGTGGCGGATCCGATATCGCGGCAGATGTCTAATCTTTGGGGTGAAACAAGTAAACGGACGTAGTTTTGTCGTTACCGACATTCGACATCTGTGTAAACTCTTTGGCATTTCAAACGAGATTATACTCATTGAATTGATATGATATAGTAGACAGAGCTTGTTGTTGAAAGTCACCTTCTCAAAGACCTCCGAATACAGCTATTCCTCGCTGTCGAACAAGTAATATAACTTGAACACACGCGTCTGGTGTTCAAGGAAACCAACCTTTATGACATCGACCGCGCACGCTGCACGGGCACTAATCTCTTGTGAAATACGGTTAATTTCTCTCATTGAGTATGGGTACAGGCTGGAGCAGAACCAATGTATGTTGCACAGCGGGGACGTCTGTCTGTCCAACTCATTTTACCTTCATACTCCGTAATTCCAGGTACCAAGACAGAGTATACCGACTGGCAGGTGTACCAATGTTGAACATACTTAACTCGGGAAGTCCATCAGAGTTACATGATCTTATCACTTTGCAGGTGCCAGTGACTGGAAGGTTTACAGTTGTGGACTTAGGTACCATCGTGGGCCTGGCCCATCAGATACCATAGAAGGACCGAAGATGGTGCATTAGTATCAAGATTGATTTACGTATGTTCAAGGAAATATGTTGACAAAATATTGGAACATACGATGGCGGTTTCACGATCCTACAATGTCATTGACCATTGAGTCTAGTCCAGGTTTTCGGTATCTCGATAAAAAACAAGAAAAAATTTAAGTCATAGATTTGGTCTAGGTTAATCGCCATGTCAGAGTGCAATGGTGGTCTAAATCTCCGGGTGTATGCTGGCTCGTGGGGAATGATGGACCCTAGTTTTACCGTGATGAAATTTTACAGATTGACTTTATAGTACTAGTAAGTAAATTATTGTAGAGTAAACTGAATGTAG
>NW_003298981.1:48517-55856 GCF_000151645.1 Tuber melanosporum
CCGCAATCATGCATTGAGAGAGGACTAAGCTCAGTCTTGTGAGGGAGAGGACATGGGAGGAAAGGACCAGCAAAAAGGACAGATTTGGTCTCAATACCTCCCAATATACAACTGAGATTGACCAACCCTACTTCATTCCCTTCATTGAAGCAATTGACAGAGAACCTCAAACTATCTCAATGGCCTCTTATAATGCATCATAGCATAATAGAGCACAAAATAAAAAGTTGCAAGAGGACTGTAGATATCAAAGATAGGCTTGGCCTAGCATCTCATCAGATCTCAATTACATTTACAATACTAGGGCAATTCTTGAAAGACTACTCAGAAAGCAATTATCCAATGTTGATGGAAGGCCCCATGGTGCAGCTAAATTATTTCGGGCAACAAAGAAAGAGTAAGACCCAATTGCCCAGTGGATATTTGATGAATGGATTCACAGGATACCTGAGAGACTTTGGTGTGTATTAGATGCAGATGAAAGCCATACAGAATAGTAGCACTGGGAAACTGGTTTTTTCTATTTCTACTATTATCTATCTTAAAATTGTACTTATATCTGTTCTTTGTTGTAGTCAATATATCATTACTTGGAGTGGTAGTGCGATTGCCTTGAGTGGTATGTACAGTATTCAGATACGACTCTATATGTAAAATATATAAATAAACTAGTTAAAAAATAAAAAGTAAAGTTGAAAAAACAAAAATAAACAAAATAACAATAAGGACCTCTCGGGATAACTACACCTGCAACTACTTAATCTTTCTCTTATATTATAAGTTGAATCTATCTTCTGATTCATATACAATATATCCGTACCGTGATAGATAAGAAAGAAGCTTAGCTTAGTATACCTTGATCGGAAAATAATAATATCTTGATAGACGTTCTCTCGAGAGCTAACCTAGGCAGAATATCTCTGAGCTATTGTGATATCCAGGAGAAGATAAATTTGTACACAGTTGCAGAAGAGACACAGGAATAACTTTCTCATGAAAGAGGTTAACATTATGTTACTGCAGGTATTTTTGTTGCTAGTTCAAACTTGAACATTCCATGTACTTACGAATATTACCCTGCATCAGCCATATCCAGTATTTGCCGGCAAATACAATCTCTTTGTTCACTTGCTAGGTTTTAGAAAATGTCCTAACCTTTTTGTATTTAATTCTCACTTTGTCAACATTTTCCTTCTTTTAGTACCTTTCAAGATTTCGGCCCTCATCCTATCATCATCCTAATTCTCATCACCATCTGTAGAAATTGTATCAGCTTTACTTCATAGTCTCTACCTTATTTCTATAGAATTTAATATCCACCTCTACATGGTAGCTTTCGAAGCTTATAGATCTTGAATATTGCCCTTCTACCTACCTTAATACACTAGCTGCGGAAATTATGTATGTATCATGAATTCCAAATTGTGTTCCTGACATCCAGGGAAATTATTTTATTTTAGTTAAATTGCCCAACCCGAATAGTGATTATCAGATTGGTGTATCAAAGATTTCGAGTCCATTAGCATGTTTAGAACTTGTGTTACATCAATATTGAGGTTCAGAGATTTAAGCAACTGGATCTCCTGATGGGTCATTTCTTCGTTGTCGGAGCGGTACACGCCGGAATAGAGACTGTGCGTGGTGAAATTGTGCTTAGGAATGTGATCGATTAAAGGATCAAGATGCCTTATTGATGCTTTGCATCTATTGGTGCTCTTGCAGTTAGTTTCGGGCGAGTAGTAAGGAACCTGTTGAACCCTACGTATCATGCTTCTCCACCGACTGCTTCAGCTCTCCACATATTCGGGTAGGCTTTCAGCGAGTGATACGCGATCAGGCCCTTACTATTATGGAGATTACGACAATGCCTTTCATATTTCTATACGCTTACATTTGAAATGCAGGGACGGCAAGGGTGATGCGCTAGTGCTGTTCCACGCGACCAGGACAAAGTATTGCTTATAGGGCAGACCTCTGAATTTCATAAACCTCTTCCCACTGCAATCGATTAAGAAATTTCTCTAGTATTGCTAAGGACGTTAGGGGCACAAATAGTAGAGTGTATCAATCCACCTGCGACTAATACGATATTCCAAAATGCTCTGTATCCCACCCAACTATCCATCCTTTCACCTTGGCCCTGCATACTACCCTCCAAATTGGATTTACCTCAGTGATCGGGTAACCCATCCCGAACCCAGATAACATCCAAAAACCATGCAGTGGTCAAAACCCCCTGAATACACACCCCGATAAGGAAACATTCGCCAATCTGTAATATCAGTGTGACGTCAGTAAATACAGATCGTCGGGACATTGACAGGGCCTAGGACAAGATCGGGTGGGGTGTTACCGTCATCGTTGCTGCGTTGGTGCACACAAATTACTCTTGTAAGATCTGGTGGAGAGAGGGTCAACGAATCCAGGTGGGCGGAGGGTTCTTAGACCGCAGCATTTATACTATTTCCACCACCTCCCTAACTCCCGCACGATGCTCAAAGTTCCTGTGCAATTACGAGTAGTGTATTCTGTTCTAGGAGCTCGGGTCGGCCTTGATGATCCGGTGGGTAATTCCAGCCACTTGGCAACTTCGAGTGGTGCCAGCTAGCCTCGCACCGCGCGCTTTAACCTACGTATCTGGGGGTTCGGTCAAACCTTGATCAAAAGATATTTCCGGGACCAGTAGAGTGGTCCGTGTGGGCGAAGAAAATTGGGAGGACAAGAGATCAAGTGAAAATAACGTCATTGGGATCCACTTTGAGAACATCAAACATGGTCTCCTGGGAAGGGGAACCGAAGAAGAGTTCAGGTCACGAAGGACAATGGTGAAAGGCTGTCGGTTGTAGTTGGATAGGAGAGTAACTCAAGGCACGCGGTCGTCTTGAACGGGTGTACATAGATATCAATTGTTCGACTCTTAGGTGCATTGGTGATAGAATTGTGTTACAGTCATGATCAATAAGTCTGTACACCAACCCCACTCCAGCCCACTCAAGTTAACATGCAACGCATTTTTACACCACTCCCTCCTGACCCCCATACTTTTTTTTTTTCTTCACAACACTATCAAAAAATGCCTTCTTCACGAGTTTTTGGTACAGTTATAAGCAGAGATCGGCAAACTCCCCAGCAACGGCGGAAAGAATTGAATTCTCACGACAGGGCTAGTATTTTTGAGGCAATAAGTTTGGGTTCGAGTCCATCCGCTGTCGCGTTTGAATTTCGGTGTACTCGGCAGACAATCTACCGGACTGTGAAGCGGGCGCAGGAACTCAACCACTTTGGGTCTAGGCCTCGGAAGGGTCATCCCAAGAAGCTGAATCCTCAAATTATTCGCTCTTCACTTCGTCTTGTCAGAAGTTTCCCGAATATATACTTTCGCGACCTCATTGACGAGAGTGGTGCTAATGTATGCATCAACACCATCCATCATGCTCTGGGGCCCAATTTACGCCACAAATGGAAATGGTGTAAAGGAATTCGACTGCAGGTGAAAGATGTGCAGGAAAGGCTACATATTGCACGTAACTATCGTGAAAAAAACCAAGAATTGTTGAAGGTGCGGACAAGTGTCAGTTCCTTCTTAGATGATCCTCGCTAGTGTCTTTTCTAGGGCATCTACAGCGACGAATCTTCCGTGCAAAACTCCCCCAATTCTCCCGATGGATGGGCTTTTCGACTTCCAAGGGATAAATGGAAGCAATGGGCTGTCAACGAGAGTGAACATGTTAAGTCTTCACTCTCGTTTATGGTTTGGGGGGCCATCTGGCAGGGGGGGCGGTCAGAATTGCAGGTCATGCAACGTGATGGGGAGTCTGCAAAGAATGGATATAGCGTGCGCTCCTATATTCAGGTCTTGGAGGATGGTCTATTGCCTCATTATGCTCCTGGGAAATTCTTTTTGCAAGACAACGCGAAATTTCACACTGCAAAGATCACTAAGGAGTGGTTTGAATCACATGGCATCTGGGTCCCTGAACACACGCCACATAGTCCGGATTTAAACCCGATTGGGCATATCTGGAAAGCCATGAAGAGTATTCTTCGCAAGAATCATGGATACTTGAAAGACCTCAAAGATAATGCACCAAGTAGAGTGATTTTCATCACGGCGCTAAAGGTGGCATGGTGGGCAGTCCCTGAAGAGTTGATCGACCACTGGATCAATTCAATGCCCAGGCGCTACTACGCAGTGCGAAAAAATCGGGGATGGTACACCAAGTATTAAACACCATGGAAATGGCTCTCTATCTGTATTTTCATTGTATTTTTAGGTTCAGTTTTGGTTGTAAAATTGATTGATTTACGTTGCGGTTGAAATATGTGGTGAAGGTGTGTGGGGGGGTGTGTGTACAGACTTATTGACTATAACTTTATATGGATACTTTAACCAGGGGATACTACTCATGAAGGTGGCGCAGGTATCATCAGCTGTGTGGGAGATGCTACGGGGGATGTCAGGGTGCAAGGCGAGTTTCCAGTGTGCCCTTGCAACGCGCACTTTTGGTGACGGTAGGTGAGCAGGGAACAGGTAGCGTGTTTCTATTTGTGAAGCTCCAGTTATATATGGAAGGCACAGATGATGGAACAGGCGAGCATTGAGTCACAGGGTTCCCTCGTGCGGGAACTAATGGCCACATCATCACCATTACAAGAAGATGTTCAGTGAACGCCGTTGCTCCTTTTAGTGCAATGCTATGAGTTCCACCGCTACGGCACGTAGTATACATTTGCGTAGTGTTTAGAATCAGTAGGAGGTAGTTGAACAACATCGCTCGCAAGGTATTTCAATTGACTATGACCTACTAGAGAAAGAAGAAGGACAGGCCTGTTTTTTCAAGGAAAAGGGGGAAGATCACCACAAAGAATCCTCGAACCAGAGAAGAAGGTCACCCTACAAACACCACCAACCCCAGAAGGCGAAACAAAAGCCGAGGAGGGAAAAAATCCCGAAAACGATCCACATCCCGGCCGTGTTAGCGATCACAGGCACCGCAAAGCTAACTATGAAGGTGCCGAGCCAATTGGCGGTTAGAGAAATGGCCTGTGCTGCCCCGACCGCCTTTGGTTCAATCCTGCTGGAGGCCACCATCCACGGAAGAGGGCCCAAGCCAATAGAAAAGGCGGAAACGAAGAGAAGAGTTGCAATCGCGGAGAGGATTGCAAGTCCGAAGAGGATACTGATTGCAAGTGCGGCGGAGGAAATCCCCATGGCAATCATGGAAGACACTAGCAACAGCTTGTGGCTAACTCTATCGAACAAGAGAGACGCCGCGAGGGTGACAAACAGGTTGACGGCCGAGATACCTGCATTGAGGTATTTGGCGGAGTCGGGGAGAAGGTCGTCCAGGATTGACACGCCGTAGAAAACGACGGCATTGATTCCTAACGTTTGTTAAAGTCGTACGGTTAGGCTCATTGGGAAATCAGGTCGCCCGAAGCAGGACATTGGACGTGAACTTACCGGTAAGTTGTTGCGCCAACATGACGCCAGCGACAACAATAAAGCCCGCGCGGTATTCGGGTTTAGTCAAAAATTGCATTAATCCGATCGCGTTGTTCGCTTGTTCAGGATTTAGTCCGGCTTCGAGGTGGACGTCATTATCACCCGCGGACGAAGTGTTCAATGTTCCCGTGGATTGTCCTGGCCACCCGGTGTTAGTGGGACTTACTCGGAAACGTCAGGAGAGTTGGAGGTCCGGGAGAAAAAAACATCTTACCGTTAGCGTGTTGAAGGAGAGGGTCAGATTCACTAGCGGGTTCTGCGCTATCAGTTCCTTCCGGTTGGCCTAGTGGAATTGGAGTAAGAATCCCACAATGACCTAGTGCGAGGTGAGGTAGAAATAGAATCCCACTCACCACCTAGTTGGGTCTGAAAGCCCGCCAGCTCTTGCTCGACGTCCTGAGTGCCCCGGATCTTGACCAGCACCCTACGGGCTTGTTCAATATGTCCCGAGGCAACCAGAAACGAGGGAGACTCGGGAAGAAACATGAGACCGACTGCTTGCACCAACCCAATCAACCCCCCAGTAAGAAGGATCACGCGCCACTGCTCGTCCTTTTCTGCTGTAAAGGTTGTCAGGAGCGACGGGAGCCGAAATAGCCAGAGCTGGAACTTACCCAAGAAAACTCCCAAAACCTGGGACGACATGATTCCCAGGTTAATCGAGATTTGGGTGAGGGCACCACTGTAAAGGTTAGGTCCAAATATGCGACGTGTTCAACAATAAAGGACAGCTTACAATGCACCCTTGTAGTTAGGAGGAGCGAGCTCGTTGACATAAATGGGCACGATCACCGCAGCAGTGCCGGAAGCTATTCCACCGAGAAATCTTCCAACAGTGAGAACAGCGGCACCTTGAGCACTAGCCTTGAAAACGCCAGCTATCCCGAACAGACAGGCAGATGAGAGGAGAATTTTTCTACGACCAAAGGCATTCATAGCGGGGGCCGCGACAACAGAACCAACGAGACCTCCGATGGCAAGGACGCTAGAGGCAAGACCTAGATGAAGAGAATGGTTAGCTTGAGAAAGGCAGAGGCATGAATACGAGATCTTAGAAGCAGTAGGCGGTGGCAGGAAAAAAGAGAGACCAAGTACAACAGGACTTTCATTATCGATTTAGAAAAGGTTAGTTTGTCACTTCAACTTGGTCAAAAAAGGTTTTCTCCACAGAGGTGGAAAACCTCTGCCGAAACTGCATCCCTGACAACCTGCGAAATTAACAATAGACGTAGTATAGCAACGCATAGTTGTGTTTGCCTCTCCGGTCACGTCATATCACACTAATTCCCGAACCAAAATGCAGGTCGAAGTGAACCAATAGGACAAATGACAAAACTCTTGAGAGGGTACTTAGTAGTCATACCGAATTGAGCAGCATCGAGGCTGAGGTTATCCTGAATTGCTCTCTGTGGAGCGTTCAATTCAGCCTAAAGTTAAGACAGGGTTAGACCAAATTGTACACCCCAACCGAGGTGCAAACCATATCATACCAAGTTCCAGCCGAAAAGAGCGGTCCCTGCGGCGAGGTCAAGGGTGTAAAGAGCCAAGGTGGCAGGCATGGTTGTAAGAAGACGATGTGAAGCTAGAATCAGATTGAGACGTTGGAAAATTTTAGGGCAAGAAATTAGCTTGACTACGAAATAAAGGAGAAAGGTGACGGCGGGTTGAGCTTACCGGAAGTGGGATGATTTGAGAATGGGTTGAGTAAAGTAAGACGTAAGGGGAAATGGTGGAGGGTGGAGCGGTGGGAGAGGAGAAAGGGTTGAGGGTGGAGAGGAGAAAGGGTTGAGGGTGGAGAGGGTGAAAGGGGTGAGGGTGAGCGAGGTGAAAGAT
>NW_003298982.1:0-52927 GCF_000151645.1 Tuber melanosporum
CGTTGGAGGGAAAGGACTTCTCTAAGTCCAGATCATATTGCAGTTACCATGGTTGAAGGACCGCCATGAGAGAGCACAACCCGGAACCAATGGTTGAAGTACTTTTAATAATAACGAGATTTCTGCCACTATTGTAGCACTTTGTTTAGCTCCCAGTGATTTGTCTTCACCTTCTCTCATTCCATTTCTCCCCACATACACTCGTCCGCAAGACCTCCATAAGCCCCCACCCAGTGCGGTGATCTCCGTCTCAAAGTTCACTAAATTCAGTGAAAACAAATAAGTGATGTTGGCGTCAAACCGATACTCCAAGAAGCCATCGTATTCAGCATCTGAGAACAGAATGTCAACCAACTCCAGGGTTGAGAATACGTTTCCGCTTGGGGGACACCTGCTAGTTTCCCTACTCAATGGCGGCCTGCATGGCACATAGCCCCATTCCGATGCGCAGCATGGTGTCGGTTTCATGTATCATAGCTTATTGTTTCTTTTGAACATAGTATGACACCCGGAACAATGTTGGCATCCTTGTAGTCGTTGATTCTCGCTCGGATTCAAAGCTTTGGTTCAGATGGAGTCCACAAGACCCCCGTAGGGGGATAACATGCTCATCATGTAAAACATATTATGTAACTTCCTGCATCAATAATGCACCAAGTGCCGCCAACCACACCGATCACGCCGGACAGACCCGACGACCGGGACACCCAGGCGGGCTATGTCGTTCAACATTCATATAGGACCTCCCAAACCTGCGGAAGTGATTTGGCTTTACCACACGTGTTATTTAATTGTTCCGTGGTAACAGAATTAGAGTGCCCTCCCAGGGCATAAACTGGGGTTATAGCACCATGGAAGGAGGCCAGGCAACTAGCAGGATGAATCTCGGTTCAGATCTGACGATAGTATGGGTTCTGATGGGGGGTTACAAGGCACTGTAGGGGAGGATGCAAAATAGGCGATACCGGGTGTAGGCCACCGGGTTGGGTCGCCTCTAGTAGCGAGACGGTAGCATGACGTGGTTATCTTCTCCACGTTGTCCGGGGAGTTCTATAAATGCACCAGGTGTTGCAATGAAAACGTATTCATCCTTCGTGAACCACTGCCATTCCTAATCTATTCAAGGTCAATACCCACACGAATGCCCCACACAACCCTTTCGAATCCCGCCAGGAGTGGTTCCCCAGGACTTCAGAATTTCCAAGCAGTGCTGATACCTTGTTTATGATCGACATGATTGTGCTCGAGGATGAAATTTGGGTCTGTTCTAGAGCATAAATGGGGTGGTGTAAAACATCCAAATCTTTTGATCAAGCATGGTCTCTCGGCCGGGATATCGCGAGATTGAGCGGCCATGGCATGAACCTCATTTCCCAGCGGAAACCCGCCTTCGGATACCGTGAGAATAAACCCTAAACTATTCTCTTAGGTTCCCTGCGCGTCACCCTCTTCTCCCAGAACTCGCTGTATCGCCAATCCCAAAGACCAGGAAGTCTGCTCCGAGACGGAAGATGTCACCTTGCAGGGAGCAACCTCATCAGTAGGAAGTGGAAATTGAGGAGAAAAGCGCAGGATAGGATTATCAGAACGAACGCGGGGTGTGCTGGGATAAGGAGCCGCTCTCAAGCGGCTTGTGATTGAATACGAGAGGCCGCAGAGACAAAGGAGTAGGAGAGCTAGAGAAACCGGCTCAGGGTTCCTGTGAACCGTAGACTTTGAAGATTGTCTAGCAACAGGGGATTTGTTGGACTCAAGGGAGATACTTTATCAGCTGTAACCAGCACAATTCGGGATGGCTTGATTTCGGATCTAGGAGCCCAGGGTCCAGTAGCCAGTGGGGCCAGGCAGTAGTGACCGTGGGAGAGAGCAAAAGGGTTCCTTGGTAAACGCGCTCTTGGGATGAATGGAGTTACCGCTCGACAGAGACCCTAAGTATTGCATAAGTAGTAAACAGAGTAAAAGTGGCAAGGGCGTAGAGAAACATGAGAGAAAACATTTCAGAACGTCTAACATGATACCAGTACGATCCCTGATATACACCTAATAACAACTTTGTTTTCCCAAATGGTAACCGTGGTGTATATACATTCCTGTGCCTAACCAAGAGAGTGACAAGGTTTGAAGTGTGGTTGGTTTCGCGCAACCCGCTTGTGCCCTGCAGCTTTCTCATCCGATTCAAGAAGTATGCTAAGCTTTTGAAGCCAGGTATTTAATAAAAATAATAGCTGTCCGGAGTAGTAAATTAACAATGACCGTAACCGTGGAGGAGGGGGGGAAGGGTCCGCTGTCACACATTATGACGCCGCCGAAACAAAACGCCACGGCTTTCAGGCGGCAGTCAACTAAAGAGGGGTATGAATAACTTTCTCTCTCCATTTCTCTTTCTCTCTAACAACTCGCTTCCTCAGCAACTCGCTTGCCAGACAACTCTCCCTCAACTAAACTAACCGATAGGAGAAGACAGGAGTACAAATAAACCACAATGATCAGCTATCTCCTCCCTTTCCCCATCACCACATAGCGGTATCTCACAGACCCTTCACTCCATTCCATCTCCTGCGCACTTGTACTGACCGAAGAACAAACAATAGACTCCGTAAAGACTCTCCAATATCCTTCTGCTCTCCTCCGCTACCTCCCGTGCTCCCACTGCCCCCCGCGCTCCCACTGCCGTCTCCGCTTTTCTTGACCTCCTGCACTCATCCTGCTTCCCTCCCTAACAAAGGAAATACAGGTACAAAGACTCCGGATGGGCACAACCTCCCCGACGTTCATATCCTTCTTCCCTGGGAGAGCTTTCAAAAGCATACAACGTGAACGTCCACCACAACAAAGCAAGTGGCGGGAGGGGAACGAACAAGTGGAAACGGACGGACAGCTGGCCTCGGGAATGTTTATTGAATGCGTGGAGAGGTGAATAAATGGGCAACAAAAGATGCGCCGACAAACCAATGAACGAACAAATCAGTCAACGGGCGAGTAAGTAGTTCTGTTGCGAGGACGGTGAGCATGCTCGGAACATGTCAGACCGGTTCTGAGTATGTTGAGAGGTGATCACTGGCATGGCGAGCAGTTACTTTCAACAGTATTATGCAGGGATTTTATCAAAGCCTATGTATCCAGTTTAGGTGGTAATCACTGTTAAAATTCACGAAGCCTTTTCTGGTCTGGGTTACCTGGTCTGCAACCCGGTGTGAAACGGTAATGCATTAGTTTGGTTGGAAAGATGTTTGAACCAGGGTTAGTGTGCTTAAGGAAGCTAGGTGAAGGAACGCTAGATGTTTGGGGCAGGGGTTAGTTGTTGCAGGATTGTCGGAGTGATGCTGGATGAGCAAGGAGCTGGAGAGCACTAGGGCGTTAGTGTTCAGTCTACTTGAATGGTACTAAGGTTTGTGTAGCACTAGGTTACTGCGAAGCGTTTGCAAGTAACAAGAGTGTTTGGAAATTGTCCGATGCTACAAGGAGAAGGTTTCCGAAGAATTTTGAGGTAGCGGTTGGAAACACTGTGGATTCATGACAACAGAGACAGATGGTATGAGCTTGCAAACACAAGAATGGTTCGCTGTACGAGAAGATATTTGTATATATAGGACACCTCCGACAACGTAGAAAATACAAGGAAAAAAGATTGACTCTCCCTCGAACATAGCCTATTTTATTAATCACCCATGGCCAATATAGTGCAAATTGTCTCAAACCGGACCCTCTTAATAGGTCGAACGCTATTCTGAATTAGTCAACTACAACACAGAATATTTATAAAAAAAGAAGAGCTGAGGAGAAGCAATTGGAAAGAAGAGGCTAGCGCTTTTGATTTTTAATTAAGAGTTGTAGAAAAATGTAGTTCAAGATTGAAAAGGGAAAGTTTTGGTGAGAGTAATACAAGGGATAGAATCTACATAGTACCATGCCGAAAAATACTTTGAAGCAGAGATGACTAAAATATGAGTACTTAATATTTGTCAAGTTATGCATCTAATACATAATGACTGTTAACAACAATTCTGAATTCAATTCAAGTCACAAGAAGTATGGCACGTACAAGCAACAAGTGCAAGCATGTACAAGCTATCAGATCTGAAGGAAGACGCTCCCAAAAGGCTAGTGCTTCATCCAAAGCAGACAATTCTATCTTGGATTCTGACAAACACCTAGTAATCTAAGTATAAAGTTCGCCACCCAATATATCAAATGAAGCACTAATAGATTCAAATGCGGGCTCATACTGTTCTCCTATCTCCCTACAATAATAGTACAATCAGTTCAAATCCAACCAGTGGCCCATCCAAAATGACCCGGTCGCGTATTGCTCAAAAAAGGAAGGAGAAGGAATAACAAAGTATTGAAGAAGAGTAGCAGGGTCACCCAGATGTAGAACACAATTGGGAGGATGTAGAGCAACTGGTGGAGGAAAAATACCCAATAATGGCCAACCGGATTCGAGTAACAGTTCTTAAAAGAGCTATGATTATTTTCAATTAAAGACATGAATTTAGCATGAGAATAATGTGACTAATCAAGAGTCAATAATCTATAAACTAGGGGTTGCAGATATACAAAAGGTTCTAAAGTACGAGAAGTGAATCACTAAAAGCAGTCAGGATATCAGATGATACTTCCAAGTTTTGAAGTTTATGAACTGGCAATAGAAGTACCCTGATCTTCCACGTAAGACTACAGCTCTCAATACAGTTACTGAGTGGGGAAAGAGTAGACCTGCAGCTGCAAATATCATTCCCCTAGAGAAGAGTTATATTAAGACTTGATCTATTTCTTTAAGCTAAAGGGGAAACCATGCACAGTCACAAACTATGCTCAATGATGAACATACTCTTATTGTTGTCGGTGAGTGCCTGGAATGGGCTGGTGAGAGTAGGTATTCCTAGGAGTTGAAAGTTTTATTTTATTAATTATAAACAACAGAGAGGACTAATGATACTTTAGATATTTCTAGACAAAGGCAGGTAAGAGCGGTGACAGAATATTAGACTACATGAACAAGCCAGCACAATGCAGAAGTTTGTGTGGCCTACGTCTACCAGGCTCTCATTGAGAAACACATGTGTGGTAGAATGAGCTTTACTGCTTTAACAGTGGTCGCTTGGTTAAAGACGTTAGGCTTTAAATGAACGAAGGTGAGAAAGGCATCTATATTGATGGATATGAGAAGCCAGAGGTCATATTCTACCAGCAGTGGTACTTTCTTCTACAATGCATAGCGTTGGAAAATAAATGCCCAAGTGGTTAGCAGATGGCAATTAGACATAATTTCATTACAAGCTGGAGAAAGCTTCTTGATACCTGGCACCCATTACAAATGCAGATTCTATTCAAGTGATCGAGTTCATTACCACTCTATTCTTAATTATAAATACACTGTTCGTAGAAAGTATTGAGGTCAAGACCTAATGGTATCAGATTTTATTTTTCTATACAACCACCTTGAAATGCGGCTTTTGGCCTCTTTACACTCAATCCTACCAAGCTGTAGTATTGAATAAACACCAGGTCTCACATAAATCATCGGCCCGCTACGAAATATATCAAGGTTGATAAAGGATCTTGGTTGACTGGCGATAACCTGATTGACTATGTTGTCAATATTGCTATAACAATATTTGAAGTTATATTTCCGAAAGCTCAGACACGTTTCTTATTTGATCATACAACCTGACATACCGCTGATACTCTGGATGACTTGCAAGCATCACTTATTAATATCAATAATGGTAGGAAACAACTACATCTCATAGACGGATGGTGTTATCAGTCCTGCATGGCATCCCATCCTATTTTATCCACTATTTTAGTATAAGTTACCCTTTATAGAGTATTTCTAGAGAGCTGCAAAGTACTAGACTCAAGAACAAGGTGAGTATATATTTACTTTCCTTAAGCCTTTGGTTCCTGATGCAAGGGGATAGATTTCAAATAACGTAATAGAGAAGTTCTTAAATCGAGTAAAGAGAAGAATAAATCATTGCAAAACCGGGGCAATATATGGTGATGAGCTGTGCAGTCATGTTATTATTAATCACCAGTGCATACTGATGATCTTGCTACAGTGTTTGTGGCAAGGTGTTCATTAGGGGAGACATGTCTGGTGTTTAGGAATATTGAGAATTGTGGCAACATGGGACAATCACCAGAAAGGCAAAGAATGTGAGCAGACAAGTGACAATTGTGAAAGTGAGAACTGAGCACTATGTATTGGTGATGTGATTGAGGTAGTAGACGTTGTAAGGTTTTGTAAAGGACAGTGTGGAAGTTATGTAAAATGGTAAACATAATGTAATAACGTTAGAACAGATACAGATAGTGAGTATGGTTATTTGTACTTAAGGGCAGCCATGGCCCCTGATGTTTGAGAAAAAATGAGTAGCAAGACAGGATCAGAGTCTACCCCAATTAGTATTTTCATCACAAGTTGGGAAAGAATTCATACCCTGGAGGTGCAATCCCACAACAGCTGATCACCATAACAACACTCCTCACCATGGCCCCCTCCACATAACCTAAGAGCAAGAGAAGATCTGAATAATGAAATGTATACTTTGTATAAACATACAAATATGAGATATGACAAAACCTTTAAGTCTTTAGGTGTATACAAGTCAAATGTTCAGTCAGTGGTTAAAATAGCTAAATCTAGGAATGGAAACACTGACTATGCAAAAGGTGTTAGAACACCAAACATGATTACCGACATAAAAAGAAAGATGGTAGAGTGAGTTATCGATGCTGAGCCTTATTTAGAGTTATGTGAAATTACCAAAAATGCGAATATTGGTCTTGGTAAAGCCACGATTGATATGATCTTATCAGAAGCTGGCTTTAAGCTTCTGATACATTGGAAAACCCCTTTTAGGAGAAAAGGACAAAAGGAGGAAAAAAGGAAGTTTGTTAGAAGAAGGAGGAACTAGAAAGGTGTATGGAATTGGGTTGTTTTTGACTATGCAGTCACCATTTTTTATGATATAAATCCAACAGGCAGAAAGGTCAGATTTAAACCTGTTGAAGAGCTGGAAGAAAAAAACTTAAAGCCTATCTGTGTATCTGGAAGGAATAGCATTGGAGTATATGCTGCAATGATGAAGGGAGGAAAGACTGAGTTAATTCTTGTGAGAAAGAGGAGGAAGGAGGAAAGGACCAGAAAAAGAGACAGACTTGGCCTAAACTTCCACTAATAAGCAACTGAGATCCATCAGCCTTACTGTATCCCTTTTAGAGAGGATCTGGATAGACCTTCCGACAATATCTACCTTGCTGCAGACAATGCTTTCTGGCATGGTGGTGAGGAAAATCGAAAATTGGAAGCATACTGTAGTTATAAAAAGCTCCCTTAGCCACCCAGCTTACCAGATCTCAATCCTATTGAGAACACATGTGCACTACTCAAAAGCACCCATACCAAACAATTCCCCAGACTGGAAACAAGGCCTTATAGTGCAGCTGAATCTTTTGTAATAGCAAAGAAAGAGTGCGATTTAATTCCCCAACTGAAGCTTGATGGATGGATCGATAGGATGTCTGAGAGAATGTAAGCTGTACTGGATGTAAATGGAGGCCATACAAAATGGTAATAATGTTTTTTTATTATCTACTAGCAATACTATCATGCTTTCTTTAATTGACCTCTTTACATGTTTTTTTAAACCTTTATGGTGGGGGGTTGTGGTTGTGCAGTTGCGATGTGAGGATAAGAAAACTTTCCAAACCGAACTATTCAAGTCTATCGTATTGATAAACTATATACCTCGTAGCTGTATTTCAGGCACCCAGTATATAGTAGCTGTGATCAATAGATAATCTTGTATGAAAGTTAATTAGATTATATAATATTATAATATTATGTGATAATATAATTTGTGGCTTGACAACATTAAAAATAACTATTCTGGGTCCATGACCAGAATATCTACACAAGGTTTTGAAATTGAGACTGAATGCTAAGAGGTCCCCCATTCCAAATTACTTGATTTACAATTAAGACATTCGGAATGATACTGCTGTTATACTTCTCAAGTAGTAGTACTACTATTATACTACTATAGTATTTCTACAATCGTAGTACTATGACTGCAATAGTACTATACTAGGACTATTATAGTAGAAGTACCACCATAGTAATATAAGAGTAGGACTATTACTACGCTACTCTTAAAGTAATATCAGCAAAGATTGACACTGTGTCTGGTGCGTCAGCTCAGCATTCTGATACACTTTACGTACCATCCATGTTCCCTGCATCATGAGTGTCTGGAGTTGCATCGCATCGCCCTGCTCATCATGTGCGTCCTCTGTCATCACCCTCAGTTTCATTACGCCCATTGCCATTGGGCCCTCACTACCACATCACTCGGAAGTCTGGACCACGTCCTGTGTACCTCCATTTCTTATATCGTGCGATTGTAGAACCTCCTGCAAATTGCCTAGTACCTAGGCTCTAACGCTTTCCTTTTATTCTTTGCTCTCTGAATGGTACTGCACATCACCTACTTTTGTTGCATTCAGTCTTGTTCCCCCTGTATGTTCTCTGAGGCTATCCGACCTGCCAGCGAAACCCATTTCCTGCTCTCAATATAACTATCATGACCTCTCCTCTCAATTATATCCTGACATCTCATTGTTGTTACAACATCGCCATGAGGTTACAATAAGACAATCCTGCCTTGAGTTCGTCTGCCAGTAGTTTCTCAGCTTTGTTCTCTCAATATCTAATATCTATCCCATAAGGAGTCTTGCATCCTTTGCCCCCGATAGCTCCCCAGACATCCCTAGGCCTTAGTATCTACACTACTACTCCTTCTTCTTAATATCACTGCTTCACTAATTCTGTAGTTAAAATCTCGATCCCCTGTACTTTAGTTTAAATATTACTCTTCTATTATTTCTACTGAACCCCTACAGCCCTACTTCCCCTCCACCGCATGTTACATTCATCTTCGCCACTTCTTGGTATCAGAATATAGAAGGTTCTACTGTCTACCTAATTGCGGAGATTTTGTCCGAAACTGTTGCTCATTGTGGGAGGGGTGACATCTTGAAAAATCTCCTCGTTTTTTACTTACACCCTTGAAATATATTTGTAGATTAACCCTATCCCCCTTAGTGCAACATCAGGGTTTTCAACATGGCACAGTTTGATCTGGGGAGTTTTTTTTCAATAGATTTTATTCAAAGTCCAGAACTCTCTCATACTATTGATCAGCCATCACCCATTGTCCTCATAGATTAGGTAGATCAGGCCAATGATAGTGCTAATATCCACTACTGTAAATCACTGCGGATCTAGTGTCTTCAGCAACTCTACTGTGACAAAATCAGGTACCTCTAATGGGCATCCAGAGTTTAGTCCATTTAACACCTTGATACCAGCCAGATGGTAGACTGTATCTTGGTTCCGGTAGTCGCGGAACTTGAAGAGTGCAAGGAGTTCCCCAGGCAGACTGACCCATAGTATAACATACATTTGCTCCCCTCCAAACTGTATCCAAACCTAATCATTTTAACTTGTTCGGTTTTGGCAGAGCTCGGTACCAATTTATCGCGCCCTGTAGATATCATAAACATTTCTTACCCAAATCCCTAGAACTGGAATTTCAATTAGCGTCAATTGTTCAATAGGCAGGTGTCAATGTATTCCCGGATCTTCAGGCAAGCATCACTCGAAGACGAGGTTCTGCCAGCTATATTGAACCAATTCAAAACATATATTGTTGCTTGAGATGCCAAAGGCTTTGTACAAATTACTGAGGTGGGTAATATCTCTATGATGCCGCTTGAGGACCCGACAGCATGTCAGTTGTGGGAATTCCATACTCATTTTGTCTACCATATCTATGGCATCTCCTGGGCTGTTGAGTACAAAATGTCCTAACACTGTCTAGGTTCTAAGGTCTCCTTCGGATCGCTTGGTATCTACTGTAAATCTGCAAGATCTGGCGCGCAGTGTCATTTTTATTCAAATGTAGCCATCTGTCTTTTACCTGCTTTTCATGAGCTCACTTGCCAAACTCAGAATAATACTGCAGAATGATGCCAAACTGGTATACATCGTCACGCAAGTGACAAACTAGATGCATATTCATAATATTGAAATGAGACTCTGCTTGTATCAATTGCATGAATTGGTCGTTCACTTCTTTTAGGTGCTGCTCTTGTATGCTGAACCACTTAGATCTAGCCGCAGATTGATCTACCAGCCTTCTCCAATGTCGTAAAACTGTTCGCTTGACTTGAATCTTTGCCCACGTCGGTTCATAGATTCTAAACTCCAAGAGGATATTCTTTGTCTCGTAAAACAAATTAAGATATTGATCTATGTCATCAACTGTTTCACATGTATGGCTCTGGTATTGTGCCATGTGACTAAAATTGAGTAATCAATGGACACAGACAAGGCTGTGTTTGAAGAGTAGGTGTTGCATACTCTCCGGCAGTCTCAAGCCCACAGCACGAACTCTGAAAGGACAATGTCCTAGGTTCCTTATCTCCTTTTCTTGGCACTGGATAATCTTGCTGTACGCTTTATGGGGTACCAAGAAATACTGGTATGCAGGTAAAGCATTCTAGGTATCATCAAACGCCTGCAGTCTTGATTGTTTCTTAAGATGTCGTAGAACCCAATCCATCATATACTTGAATAGTATGATATAAACAGTGGGGAGCAGATCTGGCTGGTACAGGCTAGCAGGTAAAACGAGTGCTAGTCGATCTAGAACATTTCGCCTCCCGTTGATACCGAGACCATCCAATGTGGCGTGGATGTCACCTGATATGGGTTTCCATGAGGCCTCCTGATTTTATTTTTCCTGGCACTTATTTATCTCATCATATCATACTGGGTATCTCACCCTAGTGTTGAATCCTATCATATTGCCAGGTATTGCACATTTGGGACAGGTGTTTGATTTTGCCCCAAGGTGTGCAACATTTTCAATATTGTCACCAATCCAAGCTCTGCAGATAGGGAAATATCTCTGTATTTTCCCATCTGTGCAGTCAATTGTCACACAATCAAGCCCGGCATCTTACATTGCCTTGAATAGGATATCGAATAAAGCTTATAGTGTGTCGGCGTTGATTTGTCTGTGCTGTTCATCTATGGAAGAAGCCTTTAAGAGCTTGGACGGGATGTGCAATAGCGTCAAAAGTAGAACTGCCATCAATCCAGGTCAGTTACGCACAGTCTAAGCAGGATTTTCAACTGTGATATTCACTGGCCTTGCCTTCTTAGCACTAGAGTAGTTAGAGATATGTGTTTGATCTGTTATCTCAATAATTAGAACCACATTCATAACAGGTGGAAGTGTTTCCTGTCATGGGTTCACCTCTGTTTCAGTCAAAAAGGGTGGAATTGCTGTTAGTGAGATAGTTAAACGTTCTACCATGAGTGTACTGCATGCATTTCCGCATATACTATTTGTCCATTAGAATTGCATTCTCCTTGTGGCATGTAAAGAAAATCATCTAAGGAGGCTCTTGGACAAAGAAGATATTGGACACAGTGTAGAACATTACAGTAGAAGAATGGCAATGTTCTCACACCACTTTTGACCTGGGCCTGGAAGCATTCTAGATATGTGCTATACTAATCTAGTGAGCGGATATGGTTCTTGAGTGTATGCATCGAACTATACCCAAGTTCTGCCGCATTACTGAGGCTATTAGAAAAGGATTCATTAATCCATGTCTGGGATACCTTGCTTTATAAGAACCAAGAATCAAGTTTGAAGTTGTGCACGCTATCAAATGGTACCCATGAGTACATACACAGATCTCCGTATTCTTCGGCAAAATCCCTCTTGTCTCCAATAATTTCCACCGAGTTGGGATAATGCTCAGGATTACTAGGCGCGGAAGAGGTATTGTCTAAATTCAGTGATTAATTGTCAAACTTATGCACAAGCCCATCACTAATAGTTACTGGTTGGCAGGTGATGGGAGGGTAGTCAGATTTACCGTCGGAATCAGACTGATTGTTCTCGTAGTCCAGCGCATCGTGAAGTAATGGGTGAGATTGCATATTGTGGATACTCTTCGACAAGGGAGTATTCTGAATGTGGGATGCGACGGCAGCACTGATGTCAACATATGGGGTTCCCAAATGTCTCTCATATGGGCCAGGATGGACATACCTCCAACTATAAAATGAATATTTAGTAGGCATTATGGGACTAAGGTTAGTAGATTTGGAGAAGCCTGTTTGTATGATGAATAGCAAGTGGAACGCTTACTACTCTATGTATATATTTGGATGTCAGATAGGGCCAAATTTGGATGACCTAGGATGTTGATAATGGTCAACTCAGTTTAGCGTATGGTGTGCATTTAGCATGTGTATTCGACTGGTGCTTTTTGTTATATGGTTTCATATGTACTTGTACTGTGATATCCGGTTTTATGAGCTCGTGAACCAGAGAGATCCTGCTTTTCGGTGCACAGCTGTATGATATCCTACTTACAACTTGAAACACAGCCAGGCCGGAGATGTCTGGAGTGCCTGGACTACCGATTTTATATGAATATTGAAAACCATGCAGAGTACCTTGCATGTCGGCAACTGAGCTTGGATATTTAAACCGAATTAATCACGACTAAGAGACCGTCATAATAGTCACAGCAGCAAATCCATCCACAATATTCATGATATCTACCGCGCTTATAATATCAACACTTAGAACAAACTATAAGACATCGTGTAAAACAATAATGTCATGCAATATGTCCAGTCAACAATTGTTCCAAATAGACAAGTGACTTCTCCGGAACCTGTCTACCAGCTTTCAGCCCTAGCTACTATTGAAGAGATTATGCCTGCATGAGCCGGTAACTAAACAAGCAGTACATATAGGATATTGCTTAAGTTTCCTTCAGATGATGCTCACTGACAGCTCTATATACGTGGCGAAATACTATCAAAAACCAAATGTTAGCAAGGAACTTTACCAATATCAACACATTCCTAAACGCTTATTTCAAAGAGATTTTTCAGGGCATGAGGGGATTACCCCTGCATGCAATTGGGTTGAAGTGGTAGGGCCTGGTGATGTGCCCCGGATACAAAGGAACAATGAGTCCATCATTACGGTTATTAAGGACTGCAGTACGAGGTTAATGGACACTGTTCTGAATAATAGAGTGCCTCAACCAGGGCCGGACATACCAGCAATCATCCTGGTACATGTCACTGTTAATTAGCTATTGCTGCTGCCTGGCACAATGGCCCAATGGAACCTGAATGGACAACAAGGTTCTGCTCAGCAACTAGAAGCAGCACATGCTATGTATGATAATGAGGTTGATGCGGATAGTGAGAATGACAAAGATGATGGCAATGACCGTCGTGATATCAGTGACCTGATGGATATGGATAGATGATCTTTCATCAGATTGGCACAGGAGGATGATGAGGTTGACCATGACCACTTTGAACACCCTACTACAAATACAAATCATAAACATGGACCTAAAGAAGGCTCGGATATACAGGAAGTAGACAATGTGTCTGAATGTCCCATACAGGCACCCCTGCCCCCCATGCTATCTATTAATGTTTTATCTGATTAGTTCATCTTACTACAGGTTGTTGAAGTTGAGTTTCCACTTACTGACAAATGAAATATGAATTGGAAAGCATTTCCTCGACACCCACTTGTGGTATATATAGTTTAGATCTAGCTTTCGTTAGGCACTGCGGACTTAGGCTGTGTTAAAAAATGATTTCCTGAAGCCTAACCAGATTATCAATCCATTTATTGGGGAGCTCTGCACATCTCCGGAATTGGATTTGGTATGTCGAATTCCTCCAGCATTCCTGGGTTGTGCACCATAATCTTATGACGAATACCAGTATGAGAGGTTTGCTATATGCTGGGTGCTATCAGTCAAGGAAGTAGGTTACTGTGCCAGCTTCCTGTGCTACTCTTATCCCAGTTGGACTTTATTTTCATCCCAACTGCTGAATTGATACTTACCTGGCTGCTCTCAAATCCTGTGCCACAGGACCCGCTGGATCACTAAGTGTATTGCTACCTTGATGAATGTGACATGAGGCTAGTGATGCCTGTGCTACAGGGGTACCCATATGCTGCCGAGGACGCAATATTGCAAGCCCATACTGAACTAGATAGAACTACTGAACAGGGGCATACTAGAGTACCTGTGCCTGACGTGGGGGCCATTCGCGATGAATATAATAATCGTTAGAGAGGACAGACTCATGAAAAGGACATCAGGTTCTCAGTACCTGTGCCATACCACAACATACAACTCATAGGTGACGATGAGATTGATAAAGATCTGACAATCTCCGAGCCTATGCCAAGCGCAGATACACATAGTCAATCAGATGAGGATGAGAGGCAAGCCTTACTCTCTGGTGAGGCATATCTGAAATTATCTCTTATGGAAATCATTCCATCTCTCCCAGATCGTGTTCCATTACAAAACACAAACTGGACTCTCCTTAATAGACAACACTCCTGTGGTTTACTTACACCTCGTAGAATGTTCAAGAGGGTAGTAAAGCAATGCCACTCAGGTGAACCTGTAAAGATTTACGTGCAGACGCTGAAGAGGCTGTGCCTGTCTCCAATTCTAGACCATCATTTGATGGATTGAACACTGCAGGTGTTCAAATGGTGGTCAGCCTAGATCATGTGTTAGCTGAATATTTTAGCCATGGATTTGTGGGAATCATCGTGAAGCAATCCTTCCTTCTGTTTATTCCATGTATTTGTCACTCCTTGTACTTCTCATGAAGAATAGTATTGTATCCCCCACGGCATATACCCTATTTTCTGATCATCCTTATTGCATGTCAGTGACACTATTGGGGCTCATGGACCTGATAGTTGTAGTAGACCCCTTGGCATGTGGGCATCTATACTCCTCAAAGGTTTTGATGCCCGTCGGTAGGACTAGTGTGCGGCTTAAAATCTTGTTTTATAAACCTTTGTGCAATTACTTCAGGGATCCCATACAGATCATGATACGCTTAAAAGTATATTAGTATCAATATCCATACACAAAAACCTCCAGTTACTCAGAAGACAAGGTCGTTAGTCAGTATAGTGGGAACAATTTCAAAGTATTACGCAACGACTTCGCACACATCGTTTTTCCGTACAACCCCTTCCCCTCGGCGCCTAGTGTTGTTTGTGTGCACACCGTACTATGGTATAAGAGGTTGAACATCCTCGTCCAGACCTCTTGTCCTGCACCTATCAATTCCACCTCAGCCTCCTACTTCCATGTCTCCCTTCCTTACCAATGTCCCTCATCAACATCCTACTTCTAGCTCCAACTCCTTCGCATCAATATCTTTCTTCAATTTGTCCTCCCACCTATAAGTTCCGAATCACCTGGTTTTTTTTTTAACAAAAACATTAAATTTTTGCTCTACCGATTTCGGTGATATCTTTGTTGAAAAGCTCTCCACTTCCCCTAAACAGAGAAATGAGGCTGCATTAGCCACAATGACCTCCATCGCCAGTGTCCAAGTATTCTCCATCCAAACATTGAAAACTGATGCTAAGAACTATTATCATATCAATTGTAATATAAATATCGGGCCGCCCTACCCCTTGAAAGTGACAAGAGGAAATAAGGCAGCGAGGTTCTGCGGTTGGGTGCCGATCAGGGAGGAGCTATATCACGCAAGTCAGCAATCATCTATTCTTGTCGTCAGAGATGCCCTTACATGGAGCTAACCTTTTATGAACATTGATGCGAGGCCAGAGGCAGCGGAGAGGCAGCTCTTTGAGTTGGTGGTAGAAGATTCAAAGTAATTGAAAATCGTAAGCTACATGCATTTGCAGAAATTGGTTTAACTAACTCTCCTACTTCAGATATCGGGCACTTCAGCCACTTCGCGTACGCCAAAGACTAATCTGGGTTCGAGAATCCTTATGCCAGCATCACTCCTGACCGGACGTAGCGCAAGTACCTCTATACCTACATGACATTGCGCTTGTTGGACTGCCTCTACATGACCGACTTCTAATTAGAGTCAGTCCTCATGGTGGCCCACGCCCTTCCGCCCATCGCCACCTGGATTAAGCAGGTTAAACACTAGTACTGGGCCTACAACGTTGGGAAGATCTACCGTCATCAGAGGATCTTGGTCAGGTACAGGGGCAAGAAACTGCAGACGACGAACGAGAATCGTCTCACGAACCGGAAAGTGCTAGCGGAGGTCGAGCAACCACCAAGTATGTGTTCCCATTCATCTATGTTCCACCAAATTCCCGCAAACCTATTTTATCAGTAGATTAACCTGTTTCGTCCTCCCCATACTTCTTATAGGCAATACTGATCCACATCGTTTAGCAGATGGGGGCCCCTCAGGGATGTCACCTATTTCTTGGCTACCCCTGGGTGCTGCTGACTCTGATTAGGGAATAACCTTGAGGGTCATGGGATCACCCAGTATAAAAGATGTGCTCAGGGTAGTCAAGATGCCAACAGGTAGAGAAGGCTATCTGGGCGAGAGGCCAGGGCACAGTATCACATTATCTTGGGCCTGTGGAGCCTCTCCCACTCACAGGTGCTTTTATTTTATATAAAGATTATGACATCTAGGTGAGGATCCTACCGAGTAGTGGAGAAGATCCACTGGACCTTACTGTCTTGGAGCATCGTCAGGGGGAGGTCCAGCCTTGGACCCCAGGGCCTGCTAGTGGCAGATAAATGTTTTTCGACCGCAAGGTCTGTGATAGTCATTGGTAGGTAAGATATATCGAGTGGGCCATTGAGGCGAAGGAGGCAGTAGAGGACGAGGAGGACGATAAAGTGGAGGATGAGGAGGACGACAAAGAGGAGGACGAGGACAAGAAGGAGGAGCAGGAGCTAGAGGAGGAGGTGGTGGTGGAGCTGCATTCTCCCTAGTGGCGGCGCCCACCAGAAATCTTTGTCAACGAGGTAGGTTTCCAAACATTCACATTCAGAACCATTATCCGTAGCTAATAACATACCTAGGATCAAGTCTCGTTTGACCCCAGTCCTCCAAGATTCCATTGTACAGCCCATCCTGACTCTGGTCACGGGACTGTAATGGTAATTGACGATGTAAGTTCCTAACATTCACAAACTTTCAACTAATCCATTTGTTATTATCTATATCTAGTAATATATATATGATGAAGTCGTGTTCACCCCTGGCCCCTTGAGGCCACATCACTCCATCAGCCCAGACCCCCAGCCTGTGCCGCCGTCTGAACTGGAGAAGCAGCAGTCTATGATAAAACTTGTCCTAGAGAACCCTGGGATAGCAGAGTCCCTCTAAACTCCCAGACCACTGGCCAGACCCAGTTATCATCACAACGGGGCTAAAGATACCTCTCCTACACTTTCCTCTCTGTGTAGTACTCAAGGAGCGACTCCTACCCCCTTACCAAATTCCCCCACAATTCTGCCAGTGCCCACCCCCCTCGATCCTATGACCCCCATTCCTACCCTGTTACCTGGCTCAACCTCTGTGGCTAACACTTCTCTGTCGGCTACACCCCGAACCCCTGTCCGACGCTTGCGTCTCTTCTGACAATGTGACTATGAGTGACCAGACGGTACCACCCAACCTGGTCCTACTCTGGTGCCTCTCCCTACCTTTGTGGTTAAGACTTATCTGCCAGCAGCTATCACCTCCCCTGTACTCCGAGTTTCATTCGTGCCCGTTTCTCCTGCTTCTCACTCTTGTGTGGATGAGCAAATACCAATACCCCGTCGCAGGAGCTGATATCGGACTGTCAGTAAGTGATGCAGCATTGGCTGTATTTTCCTGTGTTTCTTATTTTTTGTTTTGCTTTCTTGGGTTCCTTTTCTTTACTTGGTTTTTTGGGGTTCCTTTTTTTTATTGTGTGTTTAGATTCTCAATGACCTCACGGAATTCTCACACAATGGTGGTGGCCATGGTAATTGGCCTCCTCAGACAGTACTCGAATATTGTTAGTATATTGTGTTGATGAATTTGGTACATCAGGCATTGTGGCTTCAGCACTGGCCAGGCATTAAGCCCCTGTATTGTTGATTAGCTTGGTAGCCTTAAATAAATAAACCTTATAGACATGTGGAGATGAGGTTAGATATCTCTGACACTTTTTCAGTGTGACGTATATTTCACAAGATATAGTTTCCCTAACCGACTACATTTGTAGCTAGATCTTCCTAGGTCTTCTGCCTTGGTGACAACTACATTTCCCCTACTCTACATGAGTGCCTCTCTTGAACCTCACAATGTTTGGGAACCTGGGGTATTAATTATGCACACAAAGTTCAAGTTCAATATTCAGAAAGAATATGATATCATTAAGGCACAGATTGTGCTATGCGCTTCACTGCGGAGAGACATTCACCGCTCCTATAGCTTGAATGGTTTTATCCTGGGCAAGTGATAATTTGGAATGTCTTGATCATGAACATAATGTTGAACTCTAACCAGACATTGTTTTTCAAGAGAATCTAATACTGAGTAATAGTTGATGATTATGCCAGCCCTAACTCCGAGCATAAGGCCAAGCATATAAGATCTGACACATGGTATTCAACGCCAGCAAACTAAACAAACTTCTCACCTATCATATAGCTGACTCGAAATTCATAAAGTTGGTATCTGGAATACTGACTTACCTGAAATTTACTAATCTGTTATAGGATGCATAAATAACATCTAAACATAACAGGAAGTAAGACAATTCCCCGAGGGGGAAATCTGAAGGGACGTAAATGGGATGCCCAACCAATGTAAATGGGATCGGGAATGTCGATATCAGCAACACAACTGAATGACTATAACAGGTCCATGAGCATACAATTCAACTACGAGAGGACATATCGAATGCTGTCTCCTCTACTAATTACAAGCACTCAACTGAGAAGACCCACCAAATGGCCACGGAATACTACTATACCGACCATAGTGTATACAGAACCTGAGATAGAACATTCAGGCCAAAGGGCTGCGGAAATAGTTTATCTTATCAGGGATAGCAGCGATTAATACCAAAACTTGTTGAGATAGGATAAAATGGAATCGGACACCAAATTTGTGCCCGAAGATATCAATATTTCAGACAGCTCTTGGCCAGGAGGCCCCGATAAGTCACAAGCACCCAACAGACAGCAAAATGGTCGCACACGAATGGTCCAGATTTCCACCATATCTGGAACACAACGCTACAATCCGGGGCGGCGGACAATCTGGCCTCCTGCCCGAATAATACCCAGTAGGCACTATGGTCCTACAGCAGTTCTATTATAAAGCATTGCACGATTCTCATCAAAACTGTGTAGCGGGAGTGATCTTATGTCTGATGTCAGGAGTTCCAGTCTTGCCAGTTGTGCTGCCACTCTGCAGCAGGACGACTGGTTATCAAGAAAGCCACGGTGCAGCCTAGTAACAGCAGCAGAATGGCTGATATTAAGCTCATCAAAGTCACTCAATCTGGGGTACACACTGTTCGAGGACCCACCCCTAAATGCTGTTACATTGAACAGTTAGATGCTCAAAGTCTGACAGGACCTGGTGGAAGACCAGGGATAAACTAAAGATGTTGGACAGTCAGAGCAGTCTATAGATCAGGAAAGTCCTCTCAGTCAGGCATGATGGTGCATAGTATCCAAGGCTAATCAACAAAGGTACACCAAAAACACTCAGGAGTACGATCTGAGTTTGTATACCACTTCAAAAATTACATTGTCAAGTTATATGATCTAGCGGAGAATCTGACAGCGATAGCACGTAGGGTGGATTATCTGCTGGAACAAGATAGGTTTATGTATGACCTAAAAGGGTATAAGTCTCATTTACACCTGGTAACAACTCCATAATAACAAATACTGATCATGAATAGTCCCAACATAGAACCTGATATTGGACTTGGCTGCACGGCAGTATCCTGAGGTGATTTACAGTCAGTATTCGGTGGGAAAGAAAATGCGTAAGATTGTTGATCAAGAGTGGCTTGGGGAGATCAACAGCACTATGATCTGCTTGACCTGCTCCGTAATATGTCATACACTGCATGCGTGGAAATCTGGAATCTATTAGAAGTCAAGGTACTTCAAGCCAGAGTCAGTAGGAGGTATAATTCTGGCATTCTTGTAACACATGATTCGTGACCACGCAAGTAACTTGTCACCAGACACCAAATCCCTTTTTACATGTCAGAAAAAAACATTAGCAAAGTACCAAGTGGGAGTTCTGGACACAATTATTGAATACCTGTAGCGGACAATACAGAAAATGGTTGAGCAGATTTACGCGTGTGGCCAGACTGGAATGAGGGGTACGATGATGACTGGAGAGCTCTCGGCACAGAGCTGCGGAGTCGAATAAGGCCACTGATATCCTCACTACTGGTGACATATTAGACCAAGCTGTTCCGCCTTGCCCTGAAGGAGCTCTGGGAAAGTCCAGTATAGTTATAAGAAATGGACGTGATGTTTGATTATAGTCAGATGTCAATTGCCCCGGCACCGTGACATCTTGTCCCAGATCTAGCCAGTCCTGATCATTGGCCTGCAGAGAGTTTAACGTCGATGACTATTAGCCTTATGAGTGCTTCTCGGCCTTGTCGCCTATCGCTCAGTCACACAGAATATGACAAAAACCAAGGGGCACATTTAACAATCAGTAATTGGCAGCAAGACATTAACGAACAGGAGCCCAGTTAGAGTCACCATGTGTAATTAATAAGAATTACTGAAGTGTAAATATTACTTTTCCTAGATTGATTTTTCCAGCTGAGCTGATGTGTGGTATCTACACTAAAGAGCAAATAGTATATCAATTGAGGCATATATGAAAGGAAAGCTGTATGCAATATTCAACTGTACTAGTACAATTGAGCCCAACCATGACGTAATACATATAAAGATCTCCAGGATGGCGGGAGGATTACAGGAAAGGGAGTAGAGCTGAACACAGGTCAGGAAGAATTAGGCATGCACTGCAGGCATCAAGAGAATGTTCAGATGACCGATAGTAGGAACAGGATCAGAACGCTAGGGCAAGGCAAATGTCCCAGCGAGGTGCATTATGGGAGAGAGACTCCTGACATAGTAGGGAAACATTATTGTATCTAGATGTTACAAAAGGGTGGAGTGGTCCGGAAGTTTAAATGCAAGGCAAATAATATCATATTCGAACTGGCGAGTCGAGTATGTAGTCCGGATGGAACTCTGGCGGAATGACATTGTCCTGACTTGGGCAGCATAATTAGATGTCGTCCTGACGTAGGCAAGCAGCATCTGACCTCAACCGGATGCGAGCCCTGAGGATCAGAGGTTGTTTAGATGCAGATACCAAAGTGTGTGGCATTGTTGGGACTCAGAGGACATAGGAGTCTGTGTCCGGACATCTTCAGGACGCACGTCCACATGGAAGGAAAGTCAGGACGTAATGTCCAAGTAACATTGCATCCTAATTCGCAGTTCATGTTTTATACGTCAAATGTGTCCGACCCATAAGACGCATGGTACACAGGTAATTATTTTTACTAATGAATTCAAGCTTCTAGAATATTTTCTAAGTTCTTAGAAGTATACTCTAGATGTCTATCTATGTGGCTATACTCACATAAAATCTGGAGGGTTGAGTGCCCATATGCTGGTTCTAATAAAACCACACTCATGTTATAGTTAGGAAGAACTTTCCTTTTGTAAACAATAGGTCAAAAGCCAATAGGACCAGATTATTCAAGCTATTTCAGGTATACAACACTCTGTCCTCCCTCATGTCCACTCATAATCTCCTTCTTGGTCAAGGCTCATAGTCAAAGGTGTGGCAAGAACAATACTAGTATACTTTGTTTTTCCAATCAGAATCGCTGTGGCTTTGTACCATCCGTTTTCATTGACAAACACTCAACCCCCGGAGTCAGCCATCTCAGCAAATATTTCATGCTTTCTAATTATCTAGTTCTCGCAGGTAACCTTTCCAGACTGCCAACGCTGCAGAATCAAAGAATTAAAGTTGCCACAATGGGTCTCCCTGGAAGGACGCATTTTTTCCTCCTCTGCCTGTAAGTATAGGTAGCCGATTTCTGGGATTCTGTCTCGTTCATAAATATTCCCGCCATAACTGACATGTTACAATGCAATTAGCAATGAGGAAGAGAAAAATGAAGTGGTGGAATTATACCTAGCATACATACCTATCCGCATTGCATGTGAATATACACCAATCTATGATGGTTTTCCTGTATCTTCCTGCCCCAGAGGGAGGGAATCCGAGAGCTTTTATGTTTTGATCATAACGTGTCAACAATCCCCCGTAGGAGCGAAAATCGTTGGAGGCAATTTCTCCCAATACCCTACCACTCAAAATTCCAGTTTTATCCTTCAGGGAGTCGGCTGGATTGAGGAATCTTGTTCCGGTGGCATGGTCAAGGAACTGCAATTGCTAAAGTATTACTTGAGCTTCAGCTTCTTTCCTATTATTAATATGCAGGTGGTCAGTCGGTGGACAGATAGTTGAGTCGGCCTGTAACTTCAATAGTCGAAGCCGAGCAAACTGGGGTCCCAGTCACTCCTTCCGGCATACAATGTGTTGCGTTGATACCGAAAATTGTTTCCCGTGAACGTGCCTTCTTCAAAAAGCCGCCAAAGCTTCCCCTACCGCTCATACTTTCTAATATCTAATCAGATACTATTCATACTAGATCCAGGGATTACCTACTATCGATTCCAATGGACATCTGATCAAGTGTTATTTCTCCCTGCTTGGAAATAGAATTCCAATCCTTTTGTCTTTTACCGGAATGCGGCTCTTGACAGGGATCCAGCTCGGCGCCAAGGCACCCTGTATTGCATTCCACGCTTATGGTACCGGGGTCTGTAGATCACTAATCTCCATAAAACGACATCAAACTTTAGGGAATGCCAGTAATCAAGCCACGGAAGAAGAACCAAGTAGAAGAAAGTATCCAAAGAGCGATTAATGACTATTGGCATAGTGATAAGCCCTCTATTTACGCCTCTGCTGTGAAGCATGGGGTTTCGTACTCAATACTACGTGGAAGTCTAGAGGGTAGAGTATCCTAGAAGGTAGGACTTCTCAAGCTGCAAGCCTTGACGGAATATGAGGAAAGCTCCATCGTCTGATCTTAACAGTGTTTGGATGGGTGGCAGCATCCACCCCAGTTCAGCATAGTGAAGTGAATGGCAGAGGCTATGGTGACTGGCCGGATAATGAATCGGTCATAGAAAGAAACCTAGATCACGCGCTTTCTCTACCAACATCCTATCTTCGCCACCAAGCTTAGCACCCGACTCCATAGTTAGAGAGCTCTTGCCAGTAATCTGATCATGCTGAATGAATATTTAAACAACGTATGATTGCGATAATATTATAATAGTAAGAGTGACAACTAATTTTACTACTAGCTTCAAAATTTAATCAAATTTCATAATATTTTACATTCAAATATGTATAACTTGGATGAGAAGGGTTTCATGATGGGGGTTGCTTTGCACTACAAAGTAATTTGTAAAAAGAGATGGTGAGTGGCAAAAATAACCCAGGATGGGTTGAGAGCGTAGTTTATAGTAATTGACACAGTATCTGGAGATTGGCAAGTACTACCCACCATGATTATTAATAATGGACAAGTCCATTTTAGGGACTGGAATGCTAAGTTAAAAAAGAATTTTTTTTGGCTATGTTTAGGGTATCAGAGAAAGAGGGAGCAATGAAGGACAGGGGTTAAAGTGGTTGAGGGACATCTTTGATGTGGAAACACAGGAGAAGTGAGTATTGGCATCAATATAAGAGTAATTAAAAAACTCTAAATCTATACTGACATATCTAGAGTGCTAGAGATGAGTATTACCTTTTACTACTCAATGGGGACTCATCCTATTTCAATTGAGAATTTTACGATTTTTGCTTAAATGCGAATGTTATTCCCCTCTGCCTCCCCGCCCACTCAACCCACATGCTTCAACCGCTAGACGTTGCACTTTTTAGTACCTTACAGCACCATTATAGTTATGGCTTAGATGACTTTATTCGTAAAGGGCATGCAGTAATGAATCATGGAGAATTTCTTCCGTTTGTATTTACTCTCTTTTGTGATTAAATTAATACTAAACAAGTAATATACAGAATATTAATGCCAGCTCGGAGACTGGCATTTACTCCCAAAAACATTCGTAGTGCCTGGGAGGCAGTAGGGATTATTCCCTGCAATCCGCGCCGTACCCTTGGAGTGGTGAAGCGAAAGGAGAAGGAGGTTGCACCTGCTGAGAGCTCGCGTGTCCGAGCAGGTTCCCATATCCTGAAATCTACACGGGCAGTAATCCAGGCTACCAGAACAGGAATCTCTCTGGTAACCCGGAACACTTTATCTTCCCAACAACTTACAGCTATCTTGTCTTGTCTTTCGCAGGGCTTCCAGCAAACTATTGCTGACATAATAGTTGAAGAGGAAGGTCACCGCCAATAGAGGCAATTAATGACCAAAGAGAATTGGGCAAAGGCTTCAGACCGCCGGAGGTTAACCCAGACCAGAGTGGTGAACTCTGAAACTGTAATTAAGTTACGGGAACAGCGGGAGAGGGTGGATGCTGCCAAGGCAGCAACAAAAGCAAGCAAAGAGTCCGGCCAGCCAGGGCATTCGCAAACCGCTCAAAAACGAGCAATGGCCCGGGTTTTCTCTCCCACCGAATACCAACACTGACGTCCACATCTTTGCCATCCCCAGTGCCAGACATGGCCAATGACCTTTGGGAAGAAATCGAAGCGTTAGAGGTTGGGAGTGCGAGTTTAGGTGGAGATAGTGGGGGGGAGTTCAGGCAGCAATTCGGCTGCTGGGCAAACACTAATTATTGGTGAAGCGGTTGAATTTCATCATTCTGAGCTCTAACAGAGCTTTCTTTCATATCTAGTAATGTCATTCTGTTCTTTAAAACTTTTATAATAGTGAAATTTAACGAGTTGTTGCTCCGGAGAGGTGCTAGGACCCTCTCATGAAATGAGACATATTGCGCAATTAGGCCCGAGCCGGATCTAGGTGAAGTGCCGGTTTCCCGTAAAATACGTTATATATCCCCTGGCCCTGGGGTCAAAACAAATCGATCCTGTTTTATCCAGACCGGTCGGTTTTGCGGTGGCGGTGGCAGTGCCAACTCGGCTCTCACGATATCATGAATTCTGATGATGAAAGTGGGGACAACGGGGTAGTTGTTTTCGCTGAGCCCCACAAAAATGCCGTAGGCATCCTCTTGCCTTAATTGCTCGAGAATTATAGTTATATAATCGGAGATTTCTCGCGGGTCATACTCCGCATCTTCCAGCACGGGTGTGATAGTGGGTCCGGAAACTCCGGTCTCCATTCCGTGCTTGAGGAGTTCAGACCGATTGGGATTAAAATTTCCGCCGTTAAAGCTTTCGAGTTTTCTATGGATATGACACTCGATTAGCATAGGATAAGAAAATATAGGTAGAAAATTTGTGCAAGTGGATATGGTTTAAAGCCAGAACGTACGGCCACGTCTCAGCTATGGTATTCTAAGTATCGCGCTCCATGACGCTAACGGGATTGGGGGGTGGGGGGCGGGAGGGTATAGTCTGGTTTGTGGGACAGGTAAGTAGAAGAAATACAATGATGAAATTTAACGGACCGCCATCAGAAATCTACCTACCAGAGCGAGGAAAAATGGTTGTGTGGGTACGGGCGAGAGAGTGTGGAGGATGGGTGGTTTGGGGAGCGGGAGAAGGGAGCGGCCGAGGCAACCGAGTTTCTACCTATGACGTGCACCTACACCACAATTTGTGCGGTTTGGCATTTGTGACTGAGCACAAAATCGTAGCAGGGGCAATGCCTACCTAAACTGTGCCCGTAAAGCATCCACAGGGAACACGGAACAGAGCGACACCTCAAGAGGTACAGTTTTAAATCCCACCTGCGCTATGATATCTTCTTGCAATGTGATTACCTGCAACTTCAAGATAACTGTACTCCTAGGAGAGGCTTCGTGCTACTTTATTTCGTCTAGAAGCCAATCAGGTGTCACACTATAAGAGTTAGGAAACCGGAGAAGAAGCACAAAGGTATCAGGACTGTCTGGAACAGCCATAGCTTAGAGGAAATATTTTGGAGGATGTTCGAAGGAGTTGAGTGAGAGGAACGGTGTGGCATCATGACAAAAATGTGGTATGGAATTCTGTGAGGTTGATGGACGAGGAAGATGTTTGCCAAGGAACAGCTTGTGTATATATAGGACACCTCCGGCAGCATAGAAAGAACAAGAATCGCAGACACTCTCTACCTATCCTAGCCTTATTATATGACGTCTCGCACAACGACGGCCGTCTAGGGGGTTGGCACCCAGGCGCCGCGGTATTAAGAACACGTAGCAACTTCTGGTCATTACCTGAAGGGCCCGGCCGTCATCCGGCGTCACGAACAAGAACCCGCCACATCCCGCCCCTGAGGAACTTACAAGGCCCGCCCGCCCCTCCCCCGGGAAGGGGTCTGGACGGACTCCATGATGCCCGTCAGTCCGCACATCTACCTATTCACTACCGCCCGTGCCGTCCGCACTCACGGACGGACGGACTAGACGCTTGGGTTCACTGGCTGCGACCTACGATCGATTAAGCTCTCGAGCACAACCTCCCTGGCATCACATCTGGCATCCACGAGAGGCTTGCCGCTATCGATTGGGCTATCGATAGCAAGTTCGCAGATGCGATCAATATGGCTCTTGTGGACAGGTTCGCTACCTTAGAATCCGGCATCCAGGAGCACCCCACAGCTATCCTCTCTGCCACTAATAGTTAGCGCGGTGATGCGATTAATAAGGCGCTCTATAGAAAGGATCTGCTCTCAGATTGGGCATCCAGGCGAAGGTTAACTCTATCGATTGCCCACGACCCCCAATATCCCAGGTCGCTGTGTTAACAGCCATGGAAGTTTCCGGTTCGGCCACTGCTGTTCCAATGGACTCCGCAATTGAGTAAGTTCATACTGATTGTTACCAGGCTGGAACGGAAATCAGGAACGTCTGGTTGTGTCTAGCCTACTTTCTTGCTCGGTGGCGATGTCATATAATAGTGAAAAGTGGTCAAAAACTGGAGATTGTGTTGCGTTTGGCTAACGATGGTGGAAGATTGAATTCGTTCTTCATGCGTTCTTGCTTCTAGTACCTTAGTGGGAGTGCTTAGTTTTCTAAACATTTTCTCCTGCTATAGGCGCGTTCTTAATGTTCCTACGCACTTCTAAGTACCCATTGTGTGTGGAAATTCGGCGCTAATCCCCTCCTGTACCATTACACTACAAACATTGCCTTTAATATCTACTGTATTCTTAGAGGCAGTTGTTAGAGTTAGTTGTCTATGAAACCTCTATTTATTTCTTATCGGTAGTTGGTACTGTTCGTGAGGTGCAAAGGAAAGTACAATGGAGGGTATGAGAACCTTAAAAATGGAACTGTGCTTGCTTATTGAAGCGCTTACTCTGGATCTGTGCACGATAGTTGTGATTGGTAAATTAGTTTCAAAGTGACTAACATAGCCATGACTGCTTTGAAGAATAAAACGAAGAACGGATTTAATGGAAAAGAGTTCTAATTATGGCTGATAAAATACAGCCACTGACATTTCTTGTGTAGTACATGTCAGTCTTTATCCGATTCATGGACGAGAAGATCATTAGCTCCAGCGACACACACGGAGAATTCCTGGTCGAGTTGCATACAATCGTTGTTACAAAATTTGCATCTGTACAGTAACGTAATTTAGATCACCAATCGGAGTCACGGATACCCGCCCTGATTATACTATACTCATCGCCAGGGCGCCAGTACCTAGAAGCATGCCAACTGTGACAATTCTATTCTTCTCAACGCGAAGAGTCAGCTCCTCACCCGAGCGCCTACTAAAAAATAAAGCAAGTTCCCGCGTTCTATGCGATTCCAATCCGGTTTTTGTTTCTCGAACCTCCCCTAAATATGCTAAGCTCGCTGGAAAATTCGCTCTTAGGATCTTCTCATCTACTACTATGAGGTGTCTAGTTGAAGTTTCGGTTCCCGAGAACCACGTTGCCAGAGTTAGATCTTTTTCGTGTAAGTCCTTCCATATTGTACCACTGAAAAAAGACACTAAGACCAAGTCGCGTCATGCGGGTATGGTCAGTGGTAACAAGATCACCAAGTTCAAGGCCACCAACAGAGAAACCTAGGAGAAGATGCTTGTGGGGGGGGCACAAGTCGAGCAACAAGTATCCGGCCCCATATTTACCAACATGGGAAGTCAAGAGCATGATTTGGGCATCGTTCTTTATGACTCATCCTATTGCTAACGGGGTTTGCGGGAGGGCTGACGGATACTTCGCTCACAAATATGGTAGGTCATTCCACACGCTATAACCCTTCCCCACAATAACCATATTTCAGGTTTTGCAATTACAAACATTATGAGAAACCAGTCCGTGTAATTTTCTATCCACTTCAGAGAGCGACGTGGAAAGCGTATCCGGAAGAACTTCAGAATGGGGGAAAGTGATGTGTTCACCGGACGGGGATCACGTATCTATTGGGAGCGGGAGAATCCAAGCGAACGAACAGAGCGGAGTGTTGTGAGGCAGGCCTGTATATTTGGGTCCAATGGCAGTTCATATTTGGATTCTGCAGATTTGTCATAAGCGAGATCTATAGCACCAGAGCCATTATTGTGCTGTTATACCATTCCGACTGATAACAGGCGGAAGGTCTGCAGATTGTCCATAGATATCATCGGATTACGAAACCTCGGAATTTTGCTCCTTTCACCTAGATTGCGTCAAGAATTCACCCAGTGGTCGCCTGGTCGCGGTAGCTAGTATAATTTACATCCACCAACAAAGTTAACCAAAGACACACGGGCTTCACAAAGAGAAACCAGATGAGGACTCCCACTGTCCATGGCCGTGCTTTGTCTCTTTAACACTTCCATTCCAGACAGATACAAATTCTGCTTCATCACGGATATCTTGATCCCTCCGACGCAGACTTTAATCTTGAGTCACTTAGTACGGTATCCCGAGTGCTATAATTTAACTTACATCTAATGAGTATTCACAATAGTAGGCTCGGCTAGATGATTCAGATAATCACTTTAGTGATTGCATAATATCTCTAGTGTCACGAAAGTACGGAGATTGCAATTTGGGTAATTTGTACAGACATCGAACCCCCCCTAGTAACACTACTATCTTGGGTCCAGGGAACATACCCTCCGCTCCGGAATTGAAAAGACACGTGGCGAGACAAAAGGAGAAATGGAGCAGACAAGTGGTGGCTTGAATGCAGAATGTGATTCAATTATTTATTTATCCTTGTATCGCCGACCCGGCATCAACAAGAAAAATGTTGTTTTGTCACCAATGTGTATAGTGGTTACGGTTTTGGATATGTATTTATGGTGCTATTGTTGGGATCGGAGATGACAGATTGCAGGTTTCTTTTATTGGTGGAATGACCTTCTATATATGGGAAGTGGTAACGGTTGTATTGTAGGAATGGACAGTACACTTGTCATCATTGGGAAATGAAGACAGCGTGCACCTCTCGGTTGGCATTGTGAGATAGCATAGGTGTCATCATGGGCAGATGAGAGAGATGCCGGAACTCCTGTATTTAAAGGACGCCGTGCGCTGGTTATGTTGGAAGGAGAGGTCAGCGAGGAACACATGGAGCAATCAAGTTACCAATTCGGCCAGTATTCAGCCTACTTCATCGCTCGGTTGCATATATTTCGTGCTTTCTTTCAATAATGAGTACCTTGCGAACACGTTACAATTCATGACAGCAACTTAGGCTTATGCAGGACATGGTGAAACCTTAACCAAGGTCCTCTGTTGATTGATTTCCTCCTTGTGTAATATAAGCAGGCACTTGAGACGAATTCTACAAATCATTTATTATTATCACTGATTCCCCTTGATTGGAAAAAATTGATAAATATTTCTCTGCTACTGACCGAGTACCAGTATACCTAGCAGCGGTCGTCCTTAATCCCAAATTTAAGAGGCATTACTTTGAAACAAAATTGGAGGCTCCTTAGGTAGTGAGCTCCGAGAGTCACTTGAGAAATAATTAGCTAAGCTGTTTGGAAGTAGCTCAAAAAAGAGAAAATGGAGATCATTGTCTAGAGCAAGTAGGCATTGAGGAGAGATATAGGGAAGTCAATGATGACTGTGAGGAATGGATGAATATAATGCCATGGGCTAGCGAGTAGCAGGATGAGTATTTCAGATATTTTAGTAATGCGGAGCCGGATATCTCCGTTCAAACCCCATATGAGTATGACTCAATCAATTGACTATTTTACGTAGTTTTGTTAACATACGGACTACCTAGATGGCGGTTTCACAGTGGACAGAAAAGTGAATATCTAGTATTATCTAAGGGGACAATCAATCTACCTAGTATACTGGCAATATCATCTGAACTGGAGAGAATATTCTCAGAAACCAAGTATACAATCAGTGATTAATGGCATTCACTTGGTGCAGATATGATTGAAGCTGTTCAATATCTCCGGAGCTTGCAGTCTACTGATTGGATTGACGAAATCGCTCATGGACCTTAGGAACTCATTTCTTGTAGTTGTTGTTTCTCCTTTCTTTTCTTGTTATATTTCTTGTTTTTCATTCACTTTGTTCGATAGGGAAGTACAGCTGCCGTTGTGAGACTCCCAGAAAGAAATTAAGTTTAAGACAAGGTGGTCTGAGAATATGCGATCTGTTAAGATAGATAAAGCAATCCTCGAAGAGGATTGTTCCCTGGTTCGATTCTCAACATCGACTATGTGGGAGACTCTGCTCATTAAATACTTGAACGGAAAACTTCTTATCTCTAGGATATCTGGCATAAAGAGAAAGAAACAGGACACGTATCCAAACTCGGACTCAATGACAACTATCCACCTCAATGTTACCCAAAGACACGTAAACAGGACGTATAGGTGTAAAATAGTTAACAAGAAAGTATAATCTTAAATAAATGGTGTAATGTTATACCTATGACCACAGGAGTAAAATAACGGGAAGAACAAGACAACACACTCAACTATCAACACTCTTTCCCGCAAATGGCCCCGGCCCTATAATGCTCCCTTTTCTGGTAGCTTCTACAATTCACTCATCAGGAAAACTATGTCTTTTGAGTATTAATGATGGCAATAATTACTTCTTCAAATGCAGTGAATTAATTGCTTTTGTTTGAAACATTTGGGCTTTCTGGATAGCTTTGGCTTTATTTTGGTCGGCTTGGGTCGGGTGGGCCTGGCATCATTTGGGCCGGGTTTGGGCTGGGCTCAGCAATTTACGGCCCGGGTCTGCCCATTGCGGGGCATGAATGCTTTCGTTCCGTTGCCCTATCTAAAGTGACGGCTCCCTTCCGTTTGGCGAATATTTTTACGGTAGAAACAGACGCAATACAGAACAGAACTGTCCCAGCCAAACACGGCCATACCTGTTCGCGGAGGCCAACAGCAGTCACACTCACCTAAAGCTAAGAGGCAGAGTTACACAGAGTACCCCTCCACCCCACCAAGCTTCCACTTGTGGATTCGTCCAGCCTCCAATCCGTTAGCCCACAGCCATCCTCCGCTGTTCCTGAACCCTACGATAACGTTCTTCTCCTCAGCATCTACGCTCTCTACGCTCTCGGAGGTACAACTCTAGAGAAACATGCTGGATGTTCTCGGCTTTATTGAAGAACGGGGTGGGAACAAGGAGGTGATTCGTGAAGCTCAAACAAAGAAGGAGATATTCGCCTGTTGAGGCGGTTGACGAGGTTATTGAGTTGTACGATGAAGGCCGTATTGGTCTGTATCCAGCTCCGTTCCCTGATCTTTGAGTTTTGCTAATTGCGTATGTAGCAAGATTCAATGTCGACAAAAAAGGCCAAGAAATCAAAACGACCCAGAAGCAGATTGTTGCGAAGAAAAAGGTAAGCCTCTATCGAAACGTTCGTTGCACTTGTAAGCAGTCTTCCAAACGGGCCACGTAGGCCGGGCCGAATTAAAACCGGGCCTAGCGGGCCGAAATCTATGAAAGTCTACGCTGGCCGAAACCCTAGAGAGGCCTTAAGTTCCTAAGCTCGGCCCGCCTTTGTCACTCATCCAAGCTCTCAACATTCATGCACCATTACAACAAAATGTTACGACCGAAAGTTGGAATTAATCTGGATGAAACGAGCCATGCCCCATGACGATAGTTTTTCAATACAAGGTCCTACGCCTATGGTTCCCTAGGATGCCTGATAGGTTTCCCCCGGATGATGGAATTAGGCCTCTATTGAGCTTAGGCAAATTGTCGCGGCAGCTTTCCATGGCCCGGACCACATCCTATAGGTCACCATATTTCCAGTGAATCCAAGCGTCCGCCTTCGAGTGCGGACTAGACGGACGGCAGCGCACGGTAGAACCCCCGGGACTGAAGGGCGGGCACCGGGGGCCTCCCCAGAGGAGAGACGCGACACGCCCCTCCATGTGAAGACCGGGCCACGCAGGGACCTTCCGTGTCCTACGGATAACCGCCGGAGGATGCCATTTGCACTAAGACTGGCTGGACTGCGATCAAACCACTAGGACAGCGGCCTTCATGAAAGACGGACACCGAAGACTTTTGGGAACACTCCCTATCCCTGGCTTGGCCAGTTGGGAACACTGCTCGAAGGAATGGTTGCTGACACGAAATATAGGCCAAAGAAGACGCATCCATCCTCATAGAACAAAAGTCAAGTTAGAGGCCGAGAAGAAAGAACTTGAAGTTAATGCTAAAGAGAAGAAGAAGCAGTTATACGCTAAACTCCGCACCATTGGGAATATTGTTCATAACTCTGTTCCAGTGAGAAACAATGAGGACAACAACGAACTCGTCAGGAGCTGGGCTGCAGATGGAGTAATGTTGAAAAGTGCAGTTGTCTCTCCCACCACGATGTGCTTACCCGGTTAGACGGATATGAGGCAGAGCGCGGTGTCAAGGTAGTCGGACACCGTGGCTGCTTTCTCAAGCGGTGGGGTGTGTTTCTAAACCACGCATTGATTAATTATGGATTGGCGTATTTGGCGTCAAAGAAATACACCCCACTTGAGACGCCCCAGTTTATGCCGAAGAATATGATGGCCAAGACTTCTCATCTAGAGCAGTTTGATGACGAGTTGTATAGGGTGAGTGTGTGTATTGCGATGAATGAGCGGGACACACAGAGTACACAAGAAGGGTTCTAACCAAGTGGCGCAACAAGTTTCATATGGAGAGGAGAAGAACGACAAATATTTGATTGCTACCTCCGAACAGCCCATCTCCGGTCTTCATGCGGATGAATGGCTGCAGCAGAAGGGGCTGCCTATTAGGTACGCAAGTTTTAGTTCATGCTACAGTCGAGAGGCGGGGGCCCACGGAAAGGATGCTTGGGGTATTTTCAGAGTTCACCAGTTCGAGAAGGTAAAGCTACAAAACCTTTTTGACGGGTTCCCGCTAAGAAAAGCCCAGTTGGAGCAATTTGTCATCACACATCCTGAGAAGTCTTGGGAAGCGTTCGACGAAATAATCAACTATTCCGAGGAATTCTACAAGTCGCTCAACATCCCTTACCGTGATGTCGCTATTGTGTCTGGTGCGCTCAACAACGCCGCGGCAAAAATATATGATGTCGAGGCTTGGTTCCCTTTCAAGGGAGAGCACAAGGAACTCGTTGGTTGCTCCAATTGCACCGATTATTTCAATATAATTTATTTATCCTTGGATCGCCGACCCGGCATCAACAAGAAAAACACAAAACTAAAATGAAAACTAAAATAAAACACAACCATGAACAAATTCATCTCGCAACCCTCCAATCAAACATAAATCCAAAAATCGCTACCAGCATGCTCACGGGCGCTCATCCCGACTAGCGGGATCCCGGAATAATGCGTCTTGATGCCTCGCACCCCTCCTCCCAATATCGCCCTCCAACACATCCAAATTATCACTCGCCCTTGCCCAAAGCAAACTAAACAATTCATCCCAGCATCTATCCTGTTTCCTCACATGACCTATCATCGCTCTCCTGTTCTTAAACACAGCGGCACAACTAGGGCAACAGACACCAAAAACAGGAATCTTCATGGCCCAAAAAACGACCAAGCTGTTCCTCGTGGCGTAATCAAGTTCGTGCCACATGCCAACCATCTGTTCCCAGTAAACCCCAGCCCAGTCATCAGCACATTCCGGGTGATGCGCGATGTGCCTATTGAACATCTACTTAGACGTGAATATCCGGGTACAACATGCACACATGTCCGGCCTTCCAAATAATGCAAACATGTATTGGCCCATATTGGAAGTATGTCTGACTGGGTGGTCGTCATACGAGTCATGCATCACTACTGTCAAGGTGCCCGCACGCTTCACATACAGGGTGTGGTCAAAGGTGTTACCAGCAATAATCCTCTCACCGTGTACAACGGAAAGGTGTGAAGGAATTCCCAGTCCCAGGTAATCATGCTAGGTCCACCAAGTCTTCCAGGCTGCGATCTGTCGATCATCATATAGTTTATCAGGCCGTAGAGTGTTATAGCGAGAACACTGGGTCCAATGTCGACATGTATCCCTCCCAATACAGTCATCATGACCAACAATGCCGGTGCTCGATTGAATCCGTAGCAACACTAACGCGTCCATCCGGGTCAGTCCACGCAAGTGTCGGGGTGGCTGCGGCCTGCGCTCGTAATAGCTGTGTCCTTCATCCTTGTGCCACTGCAACCATTCTCGCTTCCTTTTATCCTTTGCGATCATGGAGTATTCTATGCCAAAGCATAAGCCTTGCCAGTATCGAGGCTGTGGCCTAAAGAATACCGCTGCTTTCGCCATCTTATCCACCAGCTCATTGCCATGTATGTTGGCGTACCCGGGAACCCATCAGATGTTAACTTGTTCAAAGCAGTTAATAAGTGGGCACAACGCCTCCCACATACCCGCAGATTCCCCCTCGCGTGACCTATCACGAATGAGGGATATAGCGCTCGCACAGTCCGTAAACAAGTCAAGGTACCACTATAATACAGTGACACATCGTGCAGGGCACACACAATGGCTAGCAGTTCGCACTCAACGATAAACCAACCAAAGGGTACAGCGTGTCCATGAGCCTCTTCGTACATGGCACCTTCAGAGACTACACAAGCCATTCCACACCCGAGTGAGGTCTTTGACCCATTGGTATATATGATGAGCGTTTCTTTCATTGACAAGTCCTCAAGTAAGCGGTGGTGTCGGCCAGCAGCACCCTCCTTAACCATAGTGGGAAAGGTGATACACATGCGTAGTAACCTCTTGTCTGACAGCATATGATATGGAACCATATCGGGTCAGCGCAGTCATCACGGACCGAGCCAAACCATGGATGGTGAGCACAGTACAGATAATTGACCATGCGGCTATAGAATCGACGCTGTAGATACTACCTCTATAAGGCAACCGGTGCTGTACCAAATTCAGCCATCAAAATATTGTTGGCAATCTTAATCGGACAGCGGAAAAGACTCCTTGAACAATCATTAACATGCACCTGAATTCACTTCACATACGGTCTGAAGTCAGCTACGAATTAGAGGCCATAATAAACTGCCATCAGATACCCTCACTGGAAAAGCAGAAACGTCTCCCATGTACCAAACCCCCCAACAGAACCGAACCTCCTCCCCAACGCCGAAATCCTCCTCCTTACACCTAACCCTCAATTCAATCAATATCCAACATACGCAGACATGTTTCCAAAGCAGTTGAACTGATAGCCAAGGATTTTTAAGTCTTCCGATGGCTCTATCTCGCTTCCATCCAACTTCAATGCCTGCCAGCTGACATCTCCAACGCCCAGCCACTTGGCCTTGATTAACCTAAACCCCATTCCCCTAGAATGCGCTACCCTATTGCAGTCCTCAAATATCTCCACAATATGTAGTAGGATAGATTGAACAAAGTCTGTAGCAACAGCAATAACACCATTATCGACATAGCTAATCACGATACTCCTTAGCGAAGATCGGTAGCAAAGTCTAGCTGTAAATATATCGGCGACATATAAGCCAAACGAAAAGGGCAATAACGGTGAAACCTGCGGTATTCCTTTAGTTGTCTGATATCGGCGGGATATGCGTCTGTTGAACCAGAATTGCACTACACATTTCACAGCCCACCTCCTCACCCAAGCAACGACTATCGCTGGACAACCGTGTGCCATGAGGAAATCCGACGGCAGATTCAAGTCTTTATTGTCAAAACCTCCTTCCACCTCAATGGAAACCAAAGCAGCTTTCAGGTGCTTGTTATAGGCAAAGAACTCATAAACAACTGAGATAGCATCGTGGCAGCCTGGTTTACGTCTGAATCCAAACTGTGTATCACCAGGGTTAATGTAGGAAGTGAGACTCATGAGCACAACACTTTCCGCAACCTTAGCTAATATCAGCAGTAAGTGGATCATTCTCCATGACTTGACAATGTCATAACGAGGCTTGTCGGCCTTAGGGATCAGGACTACCACTGGCGAGTACCAGTCCTCAATGTCATGGCATAACCTATAATCAACAAGACATTGGACGGTGACAGGATCTTGGCAGTGACAGAACCAAATATACGAATAACCAATATCATGCATTCCTGGTCCTGTATTAGCTGGACTCCGGCAATTGCCATTTCGATATCCACGGCAGGCTCCAATTCAATAGACGTAGGTATTGTCCATGACGTAATGGCAATAGGGTCAGGTTGTGCTGCAATGAGATCATGGATAGCCTGGTGATCACCAATACAAATACCACTATCGCTCACAATAGGAGGTATTGTGAATCGTGTTTTGATAGAATGGGCGTGGCCAAATATTTCGGGAGACTTGGCCTCTACTAGCCAATCTCTGATGTGGTCGTAACAACCGTTCACAAGAGTGTACCTGTATACATTGCGGGGTAATCTATCGTCTTCCGATCCGACATCACCCAGTCATATCGTCGCAGGGGTTCAACATCCTTCCACATCCGCTTAAGCTCATTTTTCCAGCACACACGGTGACTTCTACCTGTGCCACAGTGAGGCAGTCCATCAACAATGTTCCTAACACGCCCCCACAACTCTTTATCACCAAGTGACCTAAGCCGTTCAAAGCCTGTAGCAGCTTGGTCCTCCTTGCCTATCTTCCATCCTGGTCTGGGTCGCATCCCCACCGTAGGAACATTAGCTACCCACTGAAATATCTCCCCAGAGTGTTCTAACCCGGCAGCATTAACATATAGGTTGTAACTTGGTCTGGCCTTCCATGAGCACAGATCAAGGGTGTTAACATTCTGGAAGGTATGCTAGCGGGGAAGCGTAACACCACGTTGCTATTTTTGCAAGTAACTGAACAGCCATCCCGCGTGATTATTAACCTTCTGGTTGCTTGCAGCATTCCAGTACTTGTGACGTGCATTGAAGTCACCCACCAACACATCACACACCACCATATCCTCACACGCCTTCACAACGTCCGCCTTAGCCATTGCCGGACTTAAGTAGACCCCCTGCACATGAGATGGCACACCCCCATGTACATAGTCCACCATTACGCATGTCACATCATGTCCACCAACTTCAAACAACCCACACAACATGGAACGAACATAAACCTCCATCCCATATCCCAGAACAAACGATGACAAATTAAAGCCTGCCATCTCATGGGCAACATGACAACCACTATTCCCAACCGGGAGATCAATAACAAAAAACACATCAACATAGGAAAACAAATCAAGCGCCAGCAACCGATTCCAAACACCCGCCCACACATTGATCGCTAAGGCCATAATCCGCATTAATACGGTACCTCAGCTCATCCAGAATTACAGGCAATGGGCTTCTTCAAAAGCTCACTGAAATGGTGGCTTTTTTAGTAGAGGGGCCGGAGCCCAAAGCGGAGGAAGAGAGAACAGTGTTACCCTTAGCAGCGGTAGTGGCAGCCCACTTATCACGGATAATTCGGTCAGACTAAGGGATAGTGGATTTACCACAGCGGTGGTGGATCATTATTTTGACCGCCCTATCGGCCACTCCAAATCTCCTCGACATATTATCCGCAACCACAGGAGTTGCAGCACCTGAGGCGAGGGAGGAAGGAACAGAGGTGGCGGCAAGGATGGCGGGGCACTGGTTGTAGCCAGTAAAGTGGTCGGAATGTTCACACAGCAAACAAAGTCGAAGCAGATGCACACAAGCCTCACCTACACCACCAGAACAATTAAGTTGCCCACACTTGCGTGACTTGGAAAGGTGCCTGTTTTGGCAAAGACGGCGAGTCGAACACACTCCATGACAGAGGAATCAGAGGAGGGAGAGGGGTAACTTGTGCCCATAGAGGGCATAGGTTCAGGTGAAGGAGACTCCATGCTCCCTCACTCAAATGGTATCGAAAGACTACCTGGCTAAACCTTAGATATCTCCCGTTCGAGTACCCTTCAATGTGAGACGACAACACACTGTCAACGACACAAGTGAACGAAAAAAAGTAATGTAAAGTTAGTCGGGAAACAAAAAATGTTTGATAAAGCTGTGAGAATATAGAAGAGTCCCATCACAACCAATTATCAGCCTCGTAACCCGGAGATGAGATACAGGACAAACTCCCAGTCGGACACGGTCAAGGAATACGTTCACTGCCTTAACTCCACCCTCTGTGTGACGCAGTGTTCTCTCTGTTGCTTATTGGAGAACTACCAGACCACTGAGGTATACAATTAAAATCAACCCCACAGTGATGTTCGAATTCTAACTTGACAGATAGTGTATCAACGTCCCTGAACCCCTCAGGAAGTATATTCCATAGGCCTCAGAGCTTTTCCCCTTCAGCAAAGAGTCTTTGACCAATAACACCTCGATGGGAAGGGGTAACCCAAAGGCATAGACGCATAGACAGGGCCCAGGTATCACCAAAAGCTTGGGTATGGTTCCCGCCCTCTATGTACAACCACTCCGTTGATGGAACTAGTCACGCCTTTGCATACGTTTCTTTTTTTTTTCTTTTCTTTTTTTCAAAAAAAATGATATCCGGATGAAGAAAAAAATAGTGCTATGGTTCCGGAATGCTACACTCTATACAGGTTGTCCTCCAAAAAGCAACAATTCTTCCTGGTACAGTGATGGCAATACTTAGAACAATTCTTACTTTGCCTCCCTTCCAGACCAACCCCAAACTTGACAAGTTCATTATACTGATGATCATAGAATTCCTCGTTCTACCTTTGCTGTTATATCATATTCTCTAACTGTCTCATAATATGGTCTTACGCTATGTTTCACTCGCAAAATCATATATCACCAGATGAACAACTGCTAGCAAAAGATTCATCCCCACCGCATCTTCTCACATTCTGCCACCGATGTGGAATTTGCCTCTATTGTGATTGGATACTTTTATAATCTCATGGCTTCAGCAAACATTTTTTGTTTCCCCGACGAACTTTACTTTACTTTTTTCCGTTCCCTGGCGTCGTTGACAGTTTGTTTTCCTCTCACTTTGAAGGGTATTTGAGAGGGAGATATCTAAGGTTTAGCTGAGTAGTCTTTCGATACCGTTTGAGTAAGAGAACATGGCGTCTTCTTCACCTGAACCTTTGCCCTCTGTGGGCCCAAGTTCCCCTTCTCCCTCCTCCGATTCCTCTGTCATGGAGTGTGTTCGACTCGCCATTTTCACCATAACAGGCATCTTTCCAAGTCCCATTAGTGTGGGCAACTTAATAGTTCTGGTAGTGTAGGTGAGGCATGTGTGCATAAGCGTCAATTTTGTTTGCTGTGTGAGCAAGCCAACTACTTCACTGGCTACAGCAAGTGCCCTAACGTTCTTTCCACCTCCTCTGTTCCTTCCTCCTTTGCTTCAAGTACTGCAACTCCTGTGGTTACAGACGATACGTCCAGAAGATTTGGAGTTGCCGATATGTCAGTCAACAGAATGATCCCCCACTACCGTGGTAATTCCACAACCCCTCAGTCTGACCGAATCATCCGTGATAAGGAGGCTGCCACTGCTGCAGCCAAGGGTAAGACTGTTCCCTCTTCCTCCACATTGGGCTCCCAACTGTCTACTAAATATGCCTTTGTTCCAGTGTACATTTTTAAGAAGCCCGTTTCCAATGCTTCTGGATCAGCTGAGGCCGCATTTTAATGCAGATTATGGCCTTGGCGATCAATGTGGCGATGTGTGGTGGGAATCAGTCGCTAGCTATGGATTTGATTTCTTATTTTAATATGTTTTTTGTTATTGATCTCTGAGTTGGGAATGGTGGTAGTCATGTTACCCATGTGGTAGAGGGCATTGATTTGTTTTCATTTGTTGTGGGATCTAGTGTAGAGGTTTATATTTGCTCAATGCTGTGTGGGTTGTTTGGAATTGGTAGACATGATATGACATGCGCGAAGGGGGACAAGGTACATGAGGGTGTGGCATGTCATGTGGGGGGGGTCTACCTGAGGCCAGGTATGGTTAAGGCCGGCTTGGTGAAGTCTTGTAAGGACATGGTCGGATGTGATGTTTTGCTGGGTGACTTTAATCTATATTACAGATACTGGAATGCTGCCGGTAACGCCAAGGTTAATAAGCATGGGCGCTGGCTGTTCAGTTATATACAACCACAGCAACTCAGCATTACGCTTCCCCAATAGCATACCTTCTGATTCGGCAGCTGTATTGATCTGTGCTTATGGATGGTCTGACCGAAATACTACCAATATGTTGATGCTGCCGGATTGGAGCACTGTCGGCAGATAATTCAGTGGTTAGCTGATGTTCCTGCAATGGAGATGCGATCCAGACCGGCATAGAAGAGGGCCAATTGGGACCAGATTGCTATAGGTGTACTCTTTTGAACACACGTTATGGCCCCATCAGAGATCAGCTAGGGGAGGCCAAGGACCCGGAAATATTTCGTCTCCCCCGATCTATTGAAACGTGAAGGACAATACCTTCTATGGTGGTCAATAATGGCATTTGTATTTATGATCACCAGGTGGTTAGTGATCTCCTCGCGGCACAACATGACCCTGTTCCCCTTGTGACATGGACGATACCTCCGGTTATTAAACTAGAGCCTGCCGTGAATATAGGAATGTTAATTGGCCGGGGTCTGCGCAACACCGGACCAGGAATGGATAATATTGCCTATCGGTTCATTGAGTTCTGATACCGGTGGAATCCTGTAACCATCTAACGTCTTCTTGTTTATGGGTTAGGCCATCAGATTGAGGACTGGTACTCAGCAGAGGTAGGCCGAATCCCTAAGGCCGACAAATCTCATCAGGACATCGTTAAGTCATGGAGGATGATCCATCGACTACCGATGTTAGCCAAGGTTACGGAACATGTGGTGCTTATCAGGCTCGCTTCCTGCCTTGACCTTGGAGATACACAATTCGGATCAAGATGTAAACGGGAATGCCATGATGTGATCTCAGCTGTCTACGAGTTCCCTGCCCATAACAAGCACCTCGAAACTGCTTTGATTGCCATTAATGTGGAAGGGGGCTTTGACCACATAGATTTGGATCTGCTGTCGGATTTCCTCGTGGCACGGGACTGTCCAGCAATACTCTGTGCTTGGGTAAGGAGGTGGGCTGAGAGACGTGTGGTGCAATTCTGGTTCAACGGACGCATATCCCGTCGATATCAGAGAACTAGAAGAATACTGCAGCATTCACCATTGTCACCCTTTCTATTTGGTCTATATGTCGCCGATATCTTTACACCTAGACTTCAGTACCCACCTTCGCTAAGGAGTATCGTAATCAGCTATGTCGATGATGGTGTTATTGAGGTTGTGGCAGACTCTGTCAAATCTACCCTACAATATGTTGTAGAAATATTTGAACACCGCAATCGAGTGGCAGGGTCGAGAGATATGGGGTTCAGTCCTATGAAGACCCAGTGGCTGGGCTTTGGCGATTGCAGCTGGCAGGCATTGGAGTTGGATGGAAGCAAGATAGAGCCATCGAAAGACTTAAGGATCCTTGGCTATCAGTTCAACCGCTTTGGACACATGTCTGCACATGTTGGATATTGGTTGAATAGAGGCTTGCGTGTTAGGTGGATGATTTGGGTGTTGGAGAGAAGGTTTGGTTCTGTTGGGTGGTTGGGTGCATGGGAGATGTTTTGGCTTTTCAAGTTCGCGTATCTGCTGACGGTTTATTATGCCATTGAATTCGTAACCGACTTCGGGTTGTATGTGAAGCGAATCCTGGTGCATGTTAATGACTGCTTAAGGAGTCCTTTCCACTGTCCGATTAAGATTGCCAACAATATTTTGATGGCTGAATTTGGTACACTGCCAGGTGTCCTACAAGAACGGTATCTACAGCGTCGATGCTATAGCCGCATGATCACTTACAAGTACTGTGCTGACCATCCATGGTTTCGCTCGATCCGTGATCTCTGCGCTGACCCGGATATGGTTCCATATCGTATGCTGTCATACCAAAGGTTGCTGCGTCCATGTATCACCTTTCCTACTGTGGTTATGGAGGCCACTGCTGGCTGACACCACCGCTTACTTGAGGACTTGTCAACGAAAGAAACACTCATCATATATATCGATAGGTCAAAGACCTCACTCGGGTGTGGAATGGCTTGAGTAGTCTGCGAAGATGGCATGTACGAAGAGGCTCGCGCACACGTTGTACCTGTTGGTTGATCTATCGTTGAGTGCGAACTGCTAGCTATTCTCTGTGTCCTGCGTGATGTGTCACTGTATTATAGTAGTACCGTTGACCTGTTTACTGACTGTGCGAGCGCTATATCCCTCATCCGTAATATGTCCCCCGAAGAGGAATCTGCGGGTATATGGGACGAGTTGTGCCCACCTATCAACTGCTTTAAACAAGTTAACATCCGATTGGTCCCCGGGCATGCCAACATACATGGCAATGAGCTGGTGGATAAGATGGCGAGAGCAGCGGTATCCCTTAGGCCACAGCCTCGATACTGGCAAGGCTTGTGCTTTGGCATAGAATACTCCATGATTGCAAAGGACAAAAGGAAGCGAGAATTCTTGTGGTGGCACAAGGATGAAGGATACAGCTATTACGAGCGCAGGCTGCAGCCACCCCGACACTTGCGAGGGCTGACCTGAATGGACGCGTTTGTGTTGCTATGGATTCGATCGGGCACCAGCATGGTTGGTTATCATGACTGTATCGGGATTGACATACGTCGACATTGGACTGAGTGTTCTCGTTATAATACTGTACAGTCGGACAAGCTATATGATGATCGACAGATCGCAGCCTGGAAGACTTGGTGGATGTGGCATGACTAACTTGTGCTTGGTATTCCTGCACATCTTTTTATTATACATGGCGAAAGGATAATTGCCGGTAACCCCTTGGACCACACCCTGTATGTGAAGCGTGGAGGCACCCTGACGGTTCTGACGGATGACTCGTATGACAACCGCCCGGTCACACATACTTCCAATATGGCCCGTTAGGTGTTGGCATTATTTGGAAGGCCGGACATGTGTGCATATTGTGCCCAGACATTCACGTTACAAAGAGAGTTCCAGAGGCACATCGCGGATCACCCGGAGTGTGCTGATGACTGGGCTGGGGTTTACTGGGAACAGATGGTTGGCATGTGGCATGAACTTGATTACGCCACAAGGAACAGCTTGGTCGTTTTTTGGGCCATGAAGATTGCTGTTTTTGGTGTATGTTGCCCTAGCTGTGCCATTGTGTTTGCGAAGAGGAAAACGATGATAAGGCATGTCAGGTGACGGAGCAGATGCTGGGATAAATTGCTTAGTTTGTTCTGCTAATGGGCGTGTGATAATTTGGATGTGTTGGAGGGCGATATTGGGAGGAGTGGTGCGAGGCGTGAAGACGCATTAATCTGTGATCCCGCTAGTCGGGATGAGCGCCCGTGAGCATCCTGGTAGTGATTTTTGGATTTATGTTTGGTTGGAGGGCTGCGAGATGAATTTGTTCGTGGTTGTGTTTTTATTTTAGTTTTAGTTTTAGTTTTGTGTTTTGCTTGTTGATGCCGGGTCCGCGATACAAGGATAAATAAATTATATTGAAATCCCCACCGCCATCGCGCAAGCTCAACCTCCTACCTTAAAGTCTTGGAAAGAAACCCTCTATGGCCACAGAACCTTTAACCAAACCCAATATCCCACCAATTCACTCTCTCCCTCCACCAATGGTAACTAAGGAATTGCCCTCCAGCCTGAGAGGTGTCGGACCTAGGGAGTTATTCGAGATCCAAGCCAACACCAAAGGTAGATTGAAGTTGGAGGGCGTTTCAGAAGGCCAACTTCACTACTGGAAATCGCCATACCCAAAGCTGATTGCGAGTGACGACCTATCCATACGATTTGAATATAATTTTCTTTCCAAAGGATTGGTAATTAAATGCATGCCACTCCCCACCCACGACGCGATCCAAATACCTTTTACCGACCATGTTACATCTTCTCTCGATAGCAGATTTCGTGTTTCGCAGCGCAGAAAGAGTGGTTACAGTGGCCCGAGGCACCAGTATGTTACAAAATAATCCTGAAATTGACATCTATTTAACTGACTATCAGTAGCCTTTTCCGGGTTTACATGAGATCCTACTAGTGCATCGGAGAAACTCCCCGACGTTTATGTTCAATTGGAGAACGGCGAATTTCCCACCATTGTTGGTGAAGCCGGTTGAGCGGAGAACCATCACCAATTAGTACAGGACGCGCTACCGTGGCTATTACATACAGGTGGACAAACTCCTGCTGTTAGAGTTCTATCTTTCACAAAAAAATAATACTCAGACACCCACAGCAGGACACGACCAGAAAGTTTCACCGGGAGATACCTCCGATGATAGAAAATCACTGATAGCTAGCATAACCGAGACGACCGATATAAAGTACTTGGCCAGCCAATTACTCTGCTTGCATCGGGAAGAAATCCTGACCAAGCCCTCAATGGGAAATGTGGAAGCGAAGCATTACATTTATAAAGCAGCAGAGGGGGTAGATGATATTGCGGAAGCCTTTACCACACAATTGCTTCCACTACCAGCAGTTGAGGATCCATGCCCAAAAGAATTTGGAATTAGATTGGGGGATCTCTTGGGAGAGTCTCTTCCCCCAGGACAAAATCACGATGACCAAGTTCTGTTCAGCCTAGCTGAGTTACAAGAATGCATAACATGGTCGATTCCACGGACTGAGCGTCTCAGAGCAATACGCCAATCATTGAACCTCCTGAACTTCAAGGTTGGGTTGCCTGTTGGGGAGACTCGGACGTTTGTGCAAAGCAAATGGATGGGAGTAGACCCTTTCGCTTTGTGGAAGTGACACTGAAAGCAGGGTTAGGCGTGCAGATTCGGGACAATTGGAAACAAACATGATCTTGTACCGCCAGTTGTTTTTTTCTTTGCTTTTTTCCTGCTATCACTGTTGAAAATAGCTGCTCGCCGTGCCCAAGACAATTGACCACCACCCAACATGCTCGGCATGTCCTTTGCACCACTACCCATCATTCATCCGCCCATCCGGTTATCTGTCCACTTGTCCGTTTACCCGTCCGCTTGTCCGTCGATTCGTTTGTCGGTTCTTTTGTTGCCCGTCCACCCGCTGTCGGTACTTTCGCCGCCCGTTCGTTCGCCCCTCCATACATTGGAACGTTGTTTCCCGCGGCCGGCCGTTTGTCAGTTCCCCTCCCGCCACTTGCTTTGTTGTGGCGGATGTTCTCGTTGTGCGCTTTGGAAAAGCGCTTCCGGCGGAGAAAATATGAACAGCGGGGGAGTTATAGGCCGTCGGGAGCTTTTGTTCCTGTATTTTTTGTTAGTAAGGGAGACAGTAGAAGCGCGGAAGGTAGCAGGGGAGCGCGGGAGAACATTGGAGAGTCTTGGGGGAGTCTGTTGTTTGTTCTCTTCTTTTGTTTTTGTTCTCTTCTTTTGTTAGTATTAGCACAAACGAGATGGAGGTGCGGAAGGGGTGTGCAAGAGATACCGGCATGCGGTGATCGGAGGATGGATAGGTGATCATTGTCGTTTATTTATACTCCTGTCTTTTCTTATCTGTTAGTTTAGTTGTGCGAGTTGTCGATCAAGTGAGTTGTTGAGAGAGCGAGTTGTTAGAGAGAGAGAGAGAATCGGAGAGAGAAAGATTTTCCTACCCCTCTTTTGGCTGCCGTCTTGGCGTTTTGTTTGGCCGAGTGATAGTCTGTGACGGCGGAAATTACCCCCCACACCAATGATCCTTGATTTACTACTCGGGAAATTTATCATTTTTATTAATCACTTGCTTCCTCTGTACATTTATCTTCACTAGTATCTTATCGCTATTCATGGCTTGGTTTTATAAATCAATTGTCACTACCTGTTTTCTCTCTCTTCTTCCCTTCTCTCTCTGCATCTGAACCACCCCCTTGTGCATCTCTCTGACCTCCTTCTCCCCCTTCGCCTTCTCCTGCCACTTAACCTCGGTGAATATGTGCCAAGTCAATGAATGCGCTTTGCACCAGGCTTTTAATTGACCCGCGGGAAACTACACTCTTTCCGGGTTACTGTTCCACGTACCACAGAGTCATGTGAATCTGGAACATCCAGACTTTCGGAGATCGTGGGAACTGCACTCTTCGTGCAGATTGATGACCACATATTCACCCAATTTCCGATGGGGCCAGGTGGGAGTTAGTGCCTTGGACGCTGTGATGCCCGGCCACTGCCTAGTTGGCTACACTACGCATCGTTGCAGGGTGTGATTAAGCTTGTCCCTGCTTTGATAGTGATGGGTTGTTGAGATATGAACGGAGGAGATGATTTCAGGTATTGGCTGATCATGAACATCCGGAAGTGGTAGAAAGGCTGTTCGGTCTATTGGCGGTTGATCCCGACGTGCCGCATAATTGTGGCCAGACTCAGCTCTCGCTTCCTGCGGCCAGTGGGCAAGACCAAGTTTGGGAAAAGATCAGAAAAAACTGTACTAGATGGATGAGGTCAGCCCCTAACAACACGACAATAACCTCTACAGACCGCTCTCACTTGTTGCTTAGTTCAGAAATGAGTAAGTGGTAAGAACACCGCTTGGCGGGTGAAATGTCTATCCCCACATGCCGAACAATCTTGGCCAACCCCCACTCCGGCATTCCGCTGGCCATGGACATGGGGGAGTCTTGAACTCTTCTTGTCAAGGAGGAATTGGCCAACACCGGCCGGTCAGGGAATTGCGGCCAAATACCACTCCTCCTCGCTGCTTATTGTGGACATGAGGTGGTGGTGAAAGTACTGCTCAGGCTTGAAGATATCAATCCCTCCAGGCTAGGGTCTTGCTCGCCCCTTGTGGTCGACATGAGGGGGTGGCGAAAATGCTACCCAGGCGGGAAGATGTACGCCCTGACAGACCAGGCAATTGCGGCCAAACCCCTTTCTCTTTCCCAGCCACGTAAGGCTACCTGAAGGCGGTAGCCCTCCTACAATCCCACCAACCAGTAACCCCAACACGATTTGAAGCCTAGTAACTACCTCATCGAATCCGACTCTGTTTCCTCTTCTCTTCTCGAGGACCTTTCTGATGGAAGTCGCCTTTGGACATCCCCTACCTGCGCCGGTTGCCAAAACCTTTTTGACAATGCCCAAAATCCAACCTATCCTTTTCTTACATTCTCCAATGGCTTTTATGCAATTACCGTCTGGCTTAAGAGATTTCGGGCCAAAGAGCTGATTGCTACCACCAGAGAGCTCAAAGGTTGATTACGCTTGAGAGTCATTCCCGAAGGTGAACTCGCCTACTGGAAGTACCTATACCTGAATTTGATTCCGAGTGAGGAGATAAGATTTGAGCATAATTTCATATCCAACGGTTTTGTGATTAAGAGCATACACCCTCCACTTACGAGTTGCTCCAAATTCCTTTTATATTATTTCCCTTTCTTAAAGATTTGGGTTTTCACAAGCCGAGAAAAGATTTTGTGTGAGCTCTGGAACATTTACATTACTCAAGAATTGAGCCTTTTCCGGTTCCACAGTTGATTCAAACTGCCTATCGAAAAAGGCCTATGATTCATATGTTCACTTTCCGGATACACAAATTTCGACTATTGTTTGTGAACCCATGTGGACGAAGACCCCGCAGCAATCAGTTCAGGTTGCGCAACCGAGGCCATTGCACACCATGGGACACGCATCTGTTGTGATATTTTTATCATGCCAAAGGAAAATTGCCTGGGCACTGATAGTTGCAAGCAAGAATGATGTTACCACACAGGAGCCTCCGGATAAAGAACAAGCAGTCCCTGCCAGAATAAACTAGATGACTAATTGAAACGACTTGGCTGAACAATTGTCCAACTTAAATCAAGGACAACTGCTGAGCTGGCCCTTGGTTGGGAATCAGGAAGTGAATATTTACATTTCCCGGGTATCGGAGGGGACAGATGACATCGTGGAATCCTTTATGACCAGGTTGCTTCCACCACTACCATTCCAGTATTCAGGCCCAAAGGAAACTTGTTTTTCACCCCCGAGCACCGTTGGTAGAGCGCCCTTGAAGGACAAAATCAAAATGATGATATTGTGTTCAGCCTAGCTGATATATGTAAATGTGTAAAGATGTCAACTATACATTGAGAGCGCCTTTGGGTGGCTCGTCCTCTCAGGATACCTTTAAAGTCAATTATGAGGTTTAACGATGCACAAATATTTGGATCTCCTGCCTTTCTATGCCTTCGCTCCTACATCTATCCTAACCATTGCTACCTGCATCCCACTGGTCTCCTTCTGCACAATCGTCCTTCCCTTCAGCCTTTTTTCCTTCTTCTACTTACTGTCTCTTTTGGCGTCCCGCTCCCTAGCCTCCTACTTCATGCACGGCCTTGCCACCTTTGCCAATGAAAAATATTGTCTTAGGGAAAGACAAGTTGCAATCGGAAGCCAGTATAGGTTGTTACACCAGTCGGAAAGAAAGGTACAATGTGTAGATGTGAAGAGCCTTGATTTACTGCTAATAGCGGAGAAACAGTCCACTGATATCTTCTTCGTTGTGGACAAGTGTCAACCACGAATCCCTGGACATGTGAACAGATATTAAGATACAAATCAGATAATACATGAAATTGAAAACGGCAATTACAGTGGTATGACATCCCATGAAGCAATGACAAACAGTGAAGTTTATAGGATCAGTGCTGCAGACCAAGAAACTATTATCATGTTGCATATCTGGCCTCAGATATGTAGCCTAATTCCCATCTAGGAACTGACATATGATAAGGTAATACCAAAAGATAAAGTGACAGACTAAATGAGAATACAGAAGGAAGACTAATACCGAAAAACTAACACCCCTTCCCACTTTGCACCAAAGATCTTGGAACACATGGGATCGTGGATTATACTTCCCAATGCTTTAGTCCATAGGTCCGCTAAGTTCTTGGTGTAACTAACAGGATTACCATGAAAGCTCGGTTTTCTACCTGCTCCCAAGTAAAGTGGTAGTGAATGTCAATATGCTTGGAGGAATTGCTTATTGGTTTATTATGGGCAAGGTCGATTGCTGCTCTACTATCGCAGTATAGAGCTATTGGGTTGTATAACAGGTTCAGCTCTTGGAGGTCTTGAAAGAGCCACAGATACTGCTTGGTGGCCAGTGCTAGCCCACTATACTCAGCCTCACAGGTACAGTGCGCTACGGATCATTGTTTTTGTGCTTTCCAGCAGATTGTAGAATGGCTCAGAGAGAAATATAGCCTGAGAATCTGCAGCGAGTATTTAGACATTTGGCGTGTAAGACATCAAACGATCTAGTTTATGCAACCTTTTGATTCAGAGGAGAAATCAGTCGCCTCGCATGTGTCTTGTACAGATACCTGAGAACTCCTCTGGCCATCTTCCTGTGTGATATGCTTGGATCCAAATTAATTTGAGAGAGGAATGCAACTGTGAATACGAGCTCTGATCTTGTACCCATTACCAGGTACATCAAGGATCGTGCAAGCTGTTAGTATTTCTTCGCATCTACTCGTTCATCACCTACTACTAACTTGTGTAGTACTATTCCAGAATCCACTGTTGTGGAAACTGGTTTACAAGAGTCATATCAAACCATGCAAAACATCGTTGTTATAAATGCTTCTTGGGATAGAGCAATGACTGTCTTTGTCTGCTCAATTTGAATATCCAATAACCAGTGTTGGTTACCCAGGTCATGTACTTTAAACACTGCTTTCAATTGCTAAATAGTTGTATTACTTAATTCACCATCATGAGCAGAGATCATTAGGTCATCAACGTAGATTACAATAAACAATTCTCCAGATTTGTGAATAAGCACACAGTGATCAAAATTACAGAGTGAGAAGCCTAATAGCTTTAAGTGCTTGGTTAGGTAAAATACGATTATGGAGTTGACTGTTTCAGTCAGTACATTCATCGCTGGAGCTTGACACTATATTCTACCTAACTTATATTTAGTGGCAATTGCTTGTATACATCTGCATTTAGCATATCATCCAAAAAGGCAGTCTTTATAACTATATGAATACTCATAGATAGTCTAGCCTGTTTATGTAACTAATATTCTGTCACAATCAAGTTTCCATTTCTGACTTACACTTACTCAAATCACATTTTCTATATTCTTTAACTTGTCGTATAATTGAGATAGATATCTCTAATAAAACTATTGGGTGAAAAATTTAATTGGATACAAAAATGTTAACCTTCAATTATGTAAAAGTAATAAAGTTGGTAAAAATCATTTGATGAAAATTATTTATATAGAATTGTGTTCTTTAATAGAATCAACTAACATATTGTACCTAGTATTAGAATGTATCATAGTAGCAGAACACCATTGATAACTGGAAAATTAGCAACAAAGATTATTCCGTATAAGGTACAATAGTATATTGAACTACAATCTCAATAGGCAAACTACTACAACACATACATAAATGCCATATAGTATCACAAGTCAAACTACACCATTTTTACAAATAATGTAACAGTAATACAAATCACAATGAAATAGAGTGGAGTTATATTATCTGTGCAACTATCCTCTAGAGCTATCTGACATGAAATACATTACATGAATTAGCTTCTTCATGTCACTTCTTTTTGGACATGATATTTTCCCATCTGTGCTTTCGATCTTCTAATATTGTCTCCCACCTTCTCCTTTGTCTGTCAGTCTGTTGCTCTACATTCAACTTTATTTCTAATATATCAGAAGCTTCATCCATAATCGCTTTTACCAATTTATCCCATTCCTTATCTTCCTGAGCGTGCCGCTCTGTTATTTCTTCTCTCACCTTTTTCATCTCCCAATTCAGTTCTTCATCTTTTCTATCCCACTCTCCCATCAGGTTATCCCACTCTATGTTTAATATTTCATCATTTACTTGCCAATCTTTCCACCTTGTTAACCATTTTAGTTCTCCTGGCTCCACAAATGCAGATACATGCTCAGACATGTTAGAGTTATCCTTTGAGCAACTATGGTTCTCATCCTTAAATCTGGACTGTGTAGCAGAGTACTTGAGATCAGTACTATTGTCATTCTGACTGGATATCAAATGTATCTAGACTGCAAATCAGTACTTAGAAATCATGTCTGGTGGGTAAATAGTACTACATTTCCGAAATGGAAACATCTTTTGGCTGATACCTGAAAACGCCTGTCAAATAGGCCATGATTATAAGGTTTATGTTTAACAGCAAAATTACTAAACGTTTTCTGATTATACCAAAGCGAATAATAGTAATTAATACCAGTCTAGTAGATTAGCAAACCTGAGTTTACTATGTAGCTATATAGCATTATTGAGATATACCTTGCTTACTCTTGGTAAATAATAACTTAGAAGACAAGGTGAACGTATATGCCAGTATAGACATGGCTTTTGCTGACTCTCAAGTAGCCTCTGGACCAAGGAGGATTTTATTAACATCTAATTTTTGAAGACAAAGATATTAGTAAGTGTATTTCAATTTTTAATATCTGTTAAAATAGTATTCATTGACCAAATAGGGATAGGATAATACCTGACTTGAAGTAGCAATAATTGATTACAATAGCTGTTGTAACTTGTAAGTAGCTGAATTGAATCCAACTATGTTTTTGAAATTGTATAAATTGATGGTCATTTTATAGACTTTAGTAAGTAGAAGCGATGGTTGATCATAGTATTAGGTAGGTCTATTATGATCTAGACTGCTCGTGCTATGTAGTATAATACCAATAGGGTAAGGGTTTGAGCCTAACTTCTAAAACCAGATATATTATTATATAAGCTATTAAAGTATTATATACTATCAGTCTAATTCTTTTCGTGTTTTCTTATGGGACATAATTTTTAAATTAATTATAGTAAAATATATTTCAAGTCAATAAAGCTTTTATCAGTATAAATTTAATTACAAAATTTACCAACAATAATAAAGTATTATCCCAATCTGTTGTTTTGGTGCCTCTAAAATCCAATTTTGAAATACCATATACTGATCCTTTCCAATTGGATGACATCTTCAAATATTTAGCTATAATTTTACAGTTGTTCATTAAATGCAAATTGCGGGCCTCTTTGTTTCTAATATCATTTACGAGTTTGAATTTATCTTACATTTTCTGAATTGAAATTACCGGCTACCTAACAGTATAAACTATCTGACATGTGCTTAGAAATAAATGTATAGAATCCTGCTGGGTAGTTTGTTATTATCTGTTTTAATATCTCTATATATTCATAATGAAAACTGTTACACTGTATATATAATTGTTAGATCTGGTCAGGTCACTATTCTCACATTTTATAATATATCAAAAGAATTACCAAATAGTATTTTAACTCATGAAAGAAAATATAATTACTCTTCAAACTTAACCAATAATAGTTTCGTAACTAATAACATATTACCAATTCATGGCATATTTAAACTTACGATT
>NW_003298983.1:0-20476 GCF_000151645.1 Tuber melanosporum
AAGTAAAGGGCGCCAGGTACGGAGAAAGCGACGGAGGCAATCGGTGGTGCCATAGTAGAGAGAGTGGTGTTGAGGTAATCAAAGGTTGCGGTATTGCCAAGAGGGGTACGTAGACTTTTCAGACACAACTGTACCACTCTGGTTATAACTCCTAACACTAGGTAATCTTCAAAGGTGAGAACATGGGGAGACCCTTAAAACTACCATACTTTTTCAACAATTTCTATTTTGCTAATTAGGAACTATGCTGTTCCTAATAGTAATTTTCCTATTTTTAGAGTTATTACACATATGGTCTAGTTCTCAAGTCAAACTGAATTGGCCCCAAGAGTCTTTCTTATTGACAAATTGATCAGTTTCATCTGTGGGTTTGTATTAGTAGTGGTAGTCCTAAATTCAACTTTTCTGAGTTGCCGATTTAAACCACCTTAATTCTGAATCCAACTGACTGATAACTTCTGGCTGACTTCCTGTTAATTCATTAGTAGCCATTCAGCCCTATTGACAGATAAACCTCCTGTCAGCAACTCTGTGTAGTCATGTATTGAACCTATTTAGATATCCAACCTTGAAGTTTCATATCTCCTGCTCCAACTCATAGATTTCTATCTAGTGACTTTCCTCATGTAGAGGAGAACTACATCTATAGGATAAACTGTTAACCCTTTAGTCACAGGTCCTCAGTTGTCATGCAAGGAGCCTTGCAGTTGTAAGCAATATTGGTAGAAAATTCCTCAATACCAGAAATAATGTTGACGAGAACATGATTGAACAAATGACCTCCAGAGAGGAAACACATGATATTCCAATTGAGCTAAACTGAGAAAGAGTTATATGACGATGTACTGGACCTATAAGGGGGTCTATATGGGTTGTTAGAGACCTGAGATTCCAATTTCCAGTGGTATTACCCCACTTAGGTCAGTTCTCAGGTATCGGATCATGGTACTTCTAATAATATTAGTACATCCAACTTGATTCCTAGAACTGCAATTATTGATATCTGGTCCATTATTGGACTTGTAGTCAGTGCAACTTTTCTTATGTAGTCCTCCACATGTGATACTGTGACTGAAAGCTGTTGGCCTGGGTAAAGTCTCATCTGCAATCATGTACAGTGATAGAATAAAGTTACGATGTATTATTAGAAGGTGCTTTTTGTTCACAGCAGCCTGATAATTGTGCTACCTGTAATAGAGACACTTTATAGTATTTGAAGTAATTATGCTAGTATGTAGTATATCGGTTTTGAAGTAATAGTTTGGGATAGGTGTAAGTAAATCTGGGGTGAAAATTGTACAAGCAAATACATGTACCTGCTTTCAAGTTGGAATACTGCTTCCCTTAAGACCTGAATTAGAATGTTGCTTTTCCGCTTAATTAATAGAGTAGCTAGCAGATCTCCTTGTTTGAGTTGTCAATGCAGTAGTCTTAGCCGAGATAGATGATTGTTGAGTTTCAAGTTGTACTAGTATTTCACTGTCTCCAGGTTCATGGCTTGGCATAGATTGTGTAGAGTGGAATGTAGCTTGTATGTGGCTTAAAAGTTCATGATAAGTATATTTTAAAGGTTACATAGTACAGGTCTTGGCAGATCATAGGCAGTTTATTGGCAGCTCAGAGTTTATTTTGTGATTATATAATCTACTTATAAAAACTTTTTTTTTTATGATGTGAATGTTTGTATGACTTACAAGTTTTCTTCAAGTCTAAAAATACGTACACCATGGCTGCATAAGCTAAAAATTGGCCATCTACTAAGATCTATGTAGTTTACAATTGTTGTTCTTTCAAAAAACACTGTGATACTACAAGTCTCACTATGGTATTTGGTTTGGCATAGGTTTTTGTAGATAGAAAGTAGTAGATTTGCAGCTTGAAAGTTTATTTGAGGCATACTTAGTCATTGTGTGCAAGATCAATTTTCAAGGTTTAAAAGTTTATTCAGGGTACAAGTGGTTTTTAGTATAAAAATCCCCACAAAATGCCTACATAGGTTCTGGCTTCCTGGCTTTTCCTGACCCCTCTCCTGATTGTTCTAACCATATAAACACACCTATTATCCTCATTCCTCCAATACCTTTTATCCTTTTTCCACCTAAATGTCATCTGTAGAGTCCTGCATGGTTTTTCACTCACCCTCAATACATTCTCTAAATAATTCCATTCGGTCAGCTTGATAATTGTTTTTGTTTGTATTGAATTCTGTCCACAACATAGAAAACTCAATTGTCCTGTAGACATAGGATGTCTTTAAATTGAACCCTCCTCCAATCATACTGATCCTCCATCTATCTCGAGTCACTCTACCTACCACATCCTACAACGATCCCTCCTCAGAATGTTAGTTCTTGGTGACTGGGAACGGTACATCTTTTCTCTGTCTCTCGTTTTCCTTTGTCTTACGATAGTGTTAGGCCTCTGCCCCTATTACTGATAGTACAAGACCTTTGTCTTCTATCGGGAACTCCTATCGTAAGCTTTCTTTAACTCTTCCTCGTGAAGAGTATTCTCCACGTAACGACAATAAAGGTAGCGATAATAATAGAGATCATAAAGGTGTTTTATATTTGTTAAAGTAATAGATAGGAAAAGTATTTAGAACAAAGTGTGAAGAACCTATCTTCCTCAGCCACATCGGCTTCCTTATATAGTGTTCTTCCTGCCCGTAGTCATGTGACCTAAAGTAGTCACATGTGCGAAACCAAATCATAACAAACTAGTCCTGTGACCAAAGTGATCCCATGCTTAAAACCAGCGACCTCATAGTGAGGTTATGTACAAAAACTCATAAACCAATCATAACACAATAAACAAGTCACATGACTCAACTGAGGCATATGTGTGAAACCCATGACCTCATAACGAGGTCATGTGCGAAACATAAATCATATGTGCAAGGCCTGCCCGCAAGGCACACTCGCAAGGCATACTCGCCAGGCGCATGTCCCATGACTCATATTTGAGTGACGTGCGAAAGCATCACAAATCCCACATATAACAAATCATATGACCTGAATGAGTCATATGTGTAAAACAATAACATACCTGTGACTCATAACCATGTGTCACGTGAAAGCCTTTTTCGTGCCAAGCCATGTTCGTGACATTATCTCTCCTCCTGCTAAGCCTGAGTCCCATCAGGCTTTTTCTCCCAGTTTCAATAGTTCCCATCCTGCCAAGCGCATGGTCCTTCTCAGCTTGTGGAACTTTTCGTCGGCTGTCCTCAATCTGACCCTTACCGATTCTAGAGTCAGATTCGCCATCTCGATCGTGTGCCGCTGATTATTGTTCAGCTGTCTTACCTCCGCGATCATTTTGTCGTTTGCCGAAAATGTGGCCTCAGCCTGGCCAAGTTGTTCTCGGAGTCCCCGGATCTGCCTGTGTAGGCTCCTGACGTCCGGTTCCATGTCTGCTGAGGGGTTTTGGGCCCCTCCCTCCCTGGACCACGTCCTTGCAGCCCATGCCTTTCTGGCATCCTCTCCTTCTAACTCTTTCCTGCTTCCATCCTTGTGCGGGTAGAATCCTGCAGATATTTTCAGTGCCCTGTGCATCCTGCACCCATTTCTGAAGCATAGTTGCCAATGCTTCAGAACATGGTCCAGGTGTAGGCCGCGCTTTCAACATTTCCTCGGAAACCATCCTGAGCCTTCTTTGTCGCCAAAATGTCTTTAGCAACCGTCGTCATAGCATACCGTCCATGACATGGCGTCATGCTGTGCTTGTTTTTCCCTTTCCTTGAGTTCTTCATCGGTCGGCCCCATGAATGAGTATTCTGGGCCGGTGGGTGTGGTTTGGCAGGGGCTATCCCCAGAGCCCTCATGTTGCTGCAAGGGCGCGGAAGCCTTTCCCTCGCCTTTGTCTTGGTTGAACATGATCATCACCTGGGCCGGGCTTGTCTGGGTATCACTGGTGGAATGTTGAGATTGCATCTTGTGCATGTTCAAAGTTGTGTACAAAGTACCAAGTTTTATCATGTTCAGGTGAATATCCTGTCCACTTGGCTCGGTATGGGAGGTGACCGTGGAAGAAGCGGGAATCGACTATTTCGTCGATCTTGTATTCTAGTTCTCCATCAAGTTCGATTAGAGGGGGAGGAATAATTCTTTGTGAGGGGAACTTGTTGTCGTTGTGAAATTCGAGGAGTGAGATGTGGAATGTGTTGTGTATTCGCATCGAGGGGGGGAGGTCGAGTTTATAAGCTCGCCTGCCCACTCTTTCCAGTATCCTGAATCGTCAGACTTTCTTGTAGTCCAATTTCTTTGACGGTCGTGTCCTATGGATATTGCGTGGTATTAGCCATCCCCTATCTCCCGGTTGTATGTTCGTAAATGATCTTCGGTGCTTCTCGTATTGTTCCTTTTGTCATTGTTGTACTTGACTCATTTCGTATTGTATTGTTTCATGTAGTTTTCCCATATCGGTTTTATCCGGTATCACATCATTAATTGTATGATATCTGGTCTGACCATGTGGATATTGTCTGTAATTCACGAAGAAGGGTGTCGTGCCAATAGTTTCTTGCTTTCCGTTATTGTATGCGAATTCGGCCAGAGTTAACCGCTTGTACCAGTCATCTTGTTGATAATTGACGTAGGCACTTAAATATTGTTCGAGTATTGCATTTACCCCTTCCATTTATCTATCTGTTTGTGGGTGGAATGCTGTGCTCATCCTGTTTTGTATCCCTATTTCTCTGCTTATTTTCTTCCATAATCCCGATGTGAATAGTGTTCCTCAATTGGTAATGATATTTTTTGGGAGGTAGTGAAGTCGGAAGACCTCTCAAAAAAAATGTTTGTGTAAAATCCCGTGTGTTGATATCTTTTCTGACCGGAATGAAATGACTCATTTTGGTCAGACGATCCACCACAACCAGGATGCTATCGTAATTTTCCAATGCCAGTAGGTCCGTGATGAAATCCATAGTAATTGTTTCCCATAGTTGTTCGGGAACTTCATTTGATTTCAGTAATCCATATGGTGGGTGTTTAGTCGTTTTCTTCCTGTGATATATGTCACAGTTTTTGACATATCGTTTGACATCTTCGCGCAGTCCTGGCCAATAGAATGACCTCGTGATAAGTTCCGTGGTTTTAGCTATTCCCCCATATCCTGCCTTTCGGATATCGTGGTATTGTCGTATGATGTATGTCCTTATCTCCTCTTTTTCCTGGATCCATTTTTTTCTGTCGTACCACATATTTCCATCCTTCCATTGGCATAAACTCAGAGCAATTCCTTTCATCTCCCTTTTTCCTTCCTTCAATGCTTCTCTTATTGCCTGAATTGTTTTGTCATTCTCGTTTGCGTCCACAATTTCTCTTTCCTCCGTTGATGTGAATTAGATAACCTCCATTGCCTCGAAGTAGGTTTTTGGTAATAGTTTTCGTGTTTTTTGTTTGATTGTTTCATCTTCTTTCGTTTGTGGTTTGTCACTGGCAATCCTTGTGAGAGCATCTCGCTTTCCACTCTGTTTGCCTGGTTGGTATTTGATTTTGAAGTTGTATTTGCTAAGGTGTTCTATCCATCTTATCTGGTGGTTGTTCAGTTCTTTCGTAGTCATGAGCGGGACCAAGTTCTTATCGTCGGTTAGAACTCGGACTAGATAGTCGTTGTTCAAACCGTATTTCCTCCCTTTCTTTAATGCTTGAACTATCGCTAATAGTTCTTTGTTTGCAACATCGTAGTTGCATTCTGCGAGGGTCATTTTCTTAGATCGTAAGATACTGGCCTCCATTTTCCATCGTCGCATTGTTGCGATAGTATACCTGAGCACACATATTTTGAGGCGTCTGTTTCGATCATTGTCCTTCGGTTTGGGTTGAAATGAACTAGTATGGGTGCCGAGGTTAGATGTGTTCGTATTGCATCATATGCCTTTTGTTCGGTTTCTCCCCATTCCTATTTCTTGTCTTTCTTTGTTAGGTTATAAACTGGTTTTGCAAGCATGCTAAATCCATCTATGAACCTTCGATAAAAGTTGCAGAATTCCATAAAGCATTGAACCTCTGTTTTGTTATTTGGTTTGGCCCAATTCCATATAGCTGCTGTTTTGACAAGGTCGACCTTGACCCCACTTCGATTGATAATAAATCCAAGGTATTCCGTTTCTTGCTTATGGAATTCACATTTTCTTGGTTTGATCTTCATTCATGATCCTTGTATTGCAGCCATGATATTGCTGATATCCTTTTGGTGTTGTTGTATGTTTTCCAAGTATATGAGTACATCATCCAAGTATACCATGCAACATATGTCGAGGTACTTATGGAGTACCTTGTTGATCCATCTCTGGAATGAAGCCAGTGTATTGGTTAGCCCGAAGGGCATAACCAAGTATTCAAACATTCCGTATCTTGAGGTGAATGTAGTCTTCCATTCGTCTCCTGCCTTGATGTGTACATTGTGGTATGCATCCTTGATATCGAGTTTGGTGAAGTATTTTGCTGACCGTAGTCTATCCAGTACTTCTCCAATCAAGGGTAGTGGATATCGGTTTTTCTTGGTAACTGAATTGAGAGCTCTGTAGTCCACACAGAGTCTCATTTTTCCGTCTTTCGTTTTGACGAATAGTATTGGGGATCCTCTCGACATGAAAGAGTCCCTGATCCATCCTCGTTTTAAGTTTTACTCGATGTACTTCCTAAGTTCTTCGAGCTCTGCTTCTCCTAGTGGGTATAACCTCTTATAGAGAATCTCTTTTGTTTTTCTCATTTTTTTGTCTTTGTCCAACTGAATTCAGTGATCGATTCCTGGTCTTCGAGGTGGTAACTCGATAGCTTCCTCTTCTTGGAATAGGTTTGTGAATTGATGATATTCCTTTAGAACTAATTCTTTCCATCCCTTTTTGCTTTGGTATTTCTTATCCTGGATTGCTAGCTCCATGCTGATGTTGATTTTCGCTTGGACTGCTATTTCGTCTTCGTATGTCCATTGGAGAATTCCTGTTGTATCTCTTCTTCGATAGTACATTCCAAAGGCTTGTGCTGGGATTTCTTTAATCTCGATTCTTTTTATTGTATCGGGCTGGTTTTGGTCTGTGCTTCCAAATCCCCTTTCTCCTGTTGTGGTTTCTTCCAGTTGATCTACTTCATGCAGATCCTGATTGTTGATTTTTTCGATTATCAACTGTGCGATTCGATCCCCTTGTTGGACTTGGTAGTCCTCTTGAGCCAGGTTGGCCAGGACCACTTTAATTTCACCTGTATAGTCGACGTCCATCACCCCTACCATGGTCATGAGTCGGTGTTTGACTGCTAGACCACTGCGGGGTGCTATTCTTCCATAAGTGCCTTCTGGTAGTCCGATGGATATTCCTGTTGCTATCATTGCCTGCCCATTGGCAGGTACCTTGATTCCTTTGTTGGTATACAGGTCATATCCTGCTGCCCCTTTGGAACTCTTGGTAGGCACTCTTGCCTCTTGATCTAGTCTTTGTATCCGGACTCTCTGATCTTGCCCCATCTCAGCAAACTTTGCATGCAAAGTTTCTTCTTCTGCTTCTCGTATTGGTGTCCAGTAAACCACAGGTGATCTGTGGAGACATCGTGTCACACATAGTTTACTTGTAAAGGCTATCCTGTTCTTATTCCAATCGATTATCGGATCATGCTTTCGTAACCTTGGCATTCCTAGGACTATGTCATAGTTTTTAAGATCTGCTACCTGAAAGGTTGCCGTGTCCCTAAGGCTATCAATATCCATAGGTACTGTCACTGTATGGGTTATAGGACCCATAGTGCTTGGCTTTCCATCCGCTAGGTAAACTTGTCTCACTTTCTTTGCTTGTTTAGTGTGGAGTCCAAATTTGTCACATATTTCTTTTTCGATGAAGTCTTCTGTAGCCCCAGAGTCGAGCATTGCATATATTGTTGTTTTTTCGTTTTCATCGTTATATATCTTTGTTTTGATCATCACATGATCTCTGTCTTCTTCTGTTTTTTGCATGTGTAGTGCCGTGTAGTAGTTCGTTAAGATAATGGGTTTTCCAAGTCCACATCTTGGGTCTCCCAGACCACCCTTTACTTAGGACCCTCATTGTTTTCTAGCTGTGTATCTTTTGCGATCATTTTGCGAATATTGCTCCTTCTCTGATTTTGGAAACAATTATTTCCTGCAGCTCTGGTCCCTTGGTATCCAGTGTCGGGTCGGCTTCTGCGTTCTCCTATCCGATTTCCTGCTTTTCCATACCTTAGGCAGAGTTTCCCCTTCATTCCTCTGGAGTATTCTTCCTTAGACAGGTTCAGAGCAGGTCCTGCTCTTGATTTGTCGAACTCCATAGGCTCGCCTGGTGGTAATGCTCGACTTTCTCCTCGAGCTGCTTGCGGTTTGAAGGTTCTGTCCACATTCCTGGATGATTGGACCACCCTGTGTGCCATAGTATTTTCCGAGTTGCTTCAAACCATGTTTAGTTGGCTTTCATTATCAATCGCCCATCTTGCAAATTGTTCTGCTGTTGTATAGCGCAGGTCGGAGATTCCGCATGCTTCTCGGAGTCTCTCGCTGCAGTTTCTCTGGAGTATGATGTAGAGAGTAGCATCATCAAACTCGGCCTCATATTCCAATAGTCAGCATTCGTTCCAGTATACCGTCAATGTTTGTTTTTCTTGTTGGAGTTTTTTCCAGCTTTTCTTCTTGCTGTTTCTTTGGCGTTAAGATCTCCGAATTGTTCGAAGAGTGTCGCCTTGAACTCTTCATATGTGATCCATACTGTCTGCTTTCTTCCATCTTGGCAAGGTATGATCCATTGACCTGCAAGTCCTCTGAATAGAGATTCCACGTATGGAATCTTGATTTCGTCATGGTGACTTCCATATCCCTAAACGGCAAAATATCCTTCACATTGCGCTCAGAATATTTATAGCTTGTCTTTGGCTCATGCGTATATGGCGGGATCCATTGCTTTCGGTTGTTGGATGTTTCCTTGTCCCGTATTTCGCGTTGCTGCGAGAAATACCTGAAACTGATTTTCAGTCATTCCAAGTATGCAAGTTCCTGGTGCCGGAGCGGCAGGGGCCAATGGCCCAGGTACGCCAGATCCCAACATTCTCTCGGGTCGTAGAGTTCCTGCAGGAGAGCTATCAACTGGTAATTCTTTCTCTAGGGTTACTGGGCTTGCTGCTCTCGAGGGTTCTGCTGAGACGTGATCTAGAGCGTCGCTGAATCCTCCTAGGTTGAGGTTTCAATCGTCGATGTCGATATCTCCTTCCCTGTCTGGATTGAAGCATGCTGTCTTGTATCCTTTGGCGTTGCAGCAGGTAATGCTTTGTAATGTAACGCTACCTCCTCAGAATGTTAATTCTTGGTGATGGGGAACGATTCTTCTCTTTTCTGTCTCTCGTTTTCCTTTGTCTTACGATAGTGTTAGGCCTCTGCCTGCATTACTGATAGTACAAGACCTTTGTATTCTATCGGGAACTCCTATCATAAGCTTTCTTTAACTCTTCCTCATGAAGAGTATTCTCTGCATAACGACAAGAAAGGTAGAGATAATAATAGAGATCATAAAGGTGTTTTATATTCGTCAAAGTAATAGATAGGAAAAGTACTTAGAACAAAGCGTGAAGAACCTATCTTCCTCGGCCACATCGGCTTCCTTATATAGTATTTTTCCTGCCCATAGTCATGTGACCTAAAGTGGTCACATGTGCAAAACCGAATCATAACAAACTAGTCCTGTGACCAAAGTGATCCCATGCTTAAAACCCATGACTTCATAGTGAGGTCATGTACAAAAACTCATAAACCAATCATAACACAATAAACAAGTCATATGACTCGACTGAGTCATATGTACGAAACCCATGACCTCATAACAAGGTCATGTGTGAAACATAAATAATATGACCCTAATGAGTCATATGTGTAAAACAATAACATACCTGTGACTCATAACCATGTGTTACGTGAAAGCCTTTTTCATGCCAAGCCATGTTCGTGACACATCTACTCTACTCCTATCCTCAGTATACTTCTTAAACAATTCCCTTCTCTTTTCATCAAATGTTTTGTATATATCAATTTTGCTCACTCCTAGGCTAACATCATTTCCTACACAACAGACTTTGTATTGAAAGAATTAATGATTCTCCTGCTACCCTGACTATCCTCACGAGCCTCTCTCACTCAAGTCACCCAATAAACACAGTTAGTCCACTCCCATCTTTAGTATGTTTCACTATCAATTCTGTTCTCTTTTCTTCAAAATTCTTTTTTTATATGAAAATTTGTACACCCTAACGCTAATGCAATTTTCTAGCAAACAAAGATCATCTTAAAAAAGGTTTAAAACTCCCCTGTCCTACCCTCATGATCCTTACAACTCCTGCTAGTGCAACTTACCTTACCAACCATACCGCCTCGATTTCAATCTTCAGTATATTCTCCAATCAATTCTTTTATCTTTCATTCAAAATCTTTTTGTTTGTACTAAACTTTGTTTGCTCTAAAGCTCATGCAATTTTCTAGCAGAGAAATCTTATTATAGTAAAAGTCAATCTACTCTTTGACCCTCCCCATACTCTTGATGCCCCAACCTATGCACTAACAATCATATAATGCATTAACAAAAGTACAACTCTTTTGTTTAAAAACCATGGGCTACCAAATTTGTGGTAACCTCTGATGGTGCAAATATGTCTGCCACTTTCCAAATATGGGTACCTTTGGTCTAGAGAATAGTACTCGGTAGCATGATATTAAATGCTCAATGGAGCACAGTGCAATTTAGAGCTTCTAGCCCTGGAAATTGGCCTTGGGTAAGACTGCTAGTATATGTGCTTACTCTAGAGCCAATTGCCAGCAATGGTGGAGTGCAATACTAGGTGACTGACTAAGTAAAGAACAGACACTTTATGGAGTGTCTTGATTACTAGCTGGAAGATGTTGCGAAAAAAATATTCACAAATGTTGAGAGCGGTAATGTAGGCCAGCCCTCCTCATCCTCACATGTCTGCTGCTGTTTCATCCAACAATGACCATAGGTTTCCTCAAATGGTTCACACTAAGCATATATAATATATATGCTAATAGTAATCTCACACATTTGGCTTGCTTATGCTGCTTCCACCCCTGACTCCATATGCCTTGGAAGGTATAGGGTGGTGAAGCTCTTACTCCTAGACTGGATAATGTCTTGTAGTAGACTTATGGAGTTGTAAACTGGCACAAGTTGGCCAAAGCAACCCCAGAGCAACTGCTTTGGAAAATTGACAAGGTTGTAACACAATGAGTCGGTTTTTCACTATGTCATTGGTGTGATATTCGACAACAGACTTCTGCTACTCCTTGACAGTTCTCTGGAGCCAAGCTTGATCTCTCCGATGATCACGATCCTATTAAGTCTGAATATCTACATCAGGCTTAGTTTGAGTCCAGTGAACGAACTAATAGACTATCTTTTCAGTTGATTGCAACACTGATTACCTAGCTGAAATTCCTGCCTCAACTGGTTAGAGATATTACACCTGAAATATTCTGAACAATCAGGAGATAGAAGAGGAGGACATGGAGGTACAGGTGGAGCAGACAGAGGAAGAGGAGCCAGAATAGCAGGAGTAGGAGGAGGGGGTCACTGGCATGCATAAGAGATCCAGGCCTGGGCAGTAGGCAGGAGGTCTAGGTAGAAGTGGAGATATGTTTGGGGTTTTTTTTTTTTTTTTGCTAGATTCAATACTTTGTTTTTTTTTGCTTTGAGTGTTTTATGAATTCTTATTTTCTGTGCTGTTTTTGTTTGGAATTACCCTTGTTGTAATTTTCTGTCCTAAAACTTTATCTTATACCCAATTTGTTTAGCCTTAACCTTCGCCAAATGCTATATGCTTTGAGATAAGTATGTCAAAATCCTACTACTACCTTTTATCCCTGTTGGTTATAGTCAAATTACTAGCTTATGTGAAATAGCTAGGTCCGCTCATTTTAACTTCAATCTCACAATGTAATACATTATCAGGATACAATACCTCTTTATATCTTGTATCTGTCCTCGTGCGTATGTGCCTCTATCAAAATCTATGTTGACCTATCATGTCTACCAAATTCAACTTTCATAATACTGCCTTTGTTATTGATATATATACATTTCCTAATACTCAGGGTATCTATATTTTCCTAACTAATGACTCACATTGCCTATCTGTTTACTAGGTCATAATGCTACAACTGCCTTGATCTTATATAGACAGACTACCTCAGTCATACCCACCAAGGCAAAAACCAATGGAGGTCCACAGCGAATGTATTCAAATATCTAGATCTGCAAAGACATTGGCTGCAATATCTTCTAATTTGCCTTCTCTTCTTTCCATACAGTCTGTAAGTTACAAAAGCTCAGCATTTTATCTTCAGATACTACAGCTTGATAACCAGTATTATAGAGGCTCAAGTCTAGATGTGGCAGATGATAGTATAAGCTCGCATGATGTGGAATACGAGCAGAATGATAGTCATGATAGAGACAGTAAGGAGCCATAACTAATAGATTTCCAGGATGATGAGAACATGGTAGTGGACAATAGTACAGAGACCGATAACTTGTCTGGAATTAAAATCACAATTATGAAGAATGTCAATAATAGTTACTGTAACTTTGAATAAGATGGGGATTAGTTGCCCAGAAAGAAAATACCAATACCACTATGAGTTAGCCAAAATTATTTAACATCTATACTGTCCTCTAGATTGGACTTTACACTGAATGTAAACATAATACCAGCCACCATACTAAGTTATACAGGATCAGAACTCCAGAATTTGACAGTACAGCTACAGTGGTAACTAAGAGCTAACAAAAATCTGCTCTGGAGATTGTGCTGACCATTCAAATCAAAGTCCGTGAATTAAGATATAATTGGAGACATTTTACTAATTGGTTTCTGGACCTCATTACTCTAAACAAAATGCTACACACATATTAGAAGGTTGCCCAGTATGGATTAGAGTTTTCCTACTTTGCTGATGCTAAAGTAGGCTCTAATAAGCAGGTGAGTTTCCATCAATCAATAATCTACTTCTTGTTCATATGACTAAATACAATGAGGACTGGCTTCCAATTGTCTATATCTGAGCAAGGCACAGTACTACAGATTCCAACATCTCTATTATACAAAGAAGACTATCACAGAACATTATAAGATTGATAGGGAAGATCCTATAGCCTGGGCATGAAGGGTAGAGTACTTGCTCAAACATGATAAGTTTAATTATATGCCTAGTGGGTACTAGGAATGCTTGTAGATCTTTATTACAATTATTTCAGACTGTAGCAAGACTGAATCTGTTGAACAGTACTGGCAGGCCCACACTCGTCGATTCCTAGCCCTCCAGATTTCAGTTGTTATATATGAACAATTTTATTCAGGTAAGAAAACGAGCGATGTAATAGATCATGGATTCTTTGAAAACATTAATAGCACATTTCTGGGTCTCACTACAGCCAGATTGTGTTATGCTCTCTGGTGTTAGCAGACTGGAAACATCATTAAAGATGTATTTTTTACATGTTCTAATTCTCAAAGTAAAGATAAAAAAGTATCTACTAGCATATAATAATAGTCATGCTAAGGGAAACACTGCTCTACTGGAACATCAGTTACCAATGTAGGGTAATATCCTAGTATCTTTTTAGACTAAAATCAGCAATCAGATAGCAAGAAGATTAAAGGATAGAATTGCAAAGAATTACAGAACACATATAGAGACAACTGAAAAATATGCAGATAATCTCATTGCCTTGCACTAGTAGTTTGGAATTCATTGGGAGCTGGTTGTATCACATGTAGGTTTTGTCAGTTGTGAGTGTACTACCCAGTGAGGATATAGTCTGTGAATGCCAGAACCAATAGAAATCCAAGGTCCACAAGAGGCTCAACTGAATGAGATCTATCCGGTACAGCAGAATATCGTCAGTGGTATTTAAATGCAATCAGGTATGAAGATAAGGAGGAAAATCAAGTTATTGGTATATAATTTAGTAGCAGTATGGAAAAAGAAATAATAATGTAGATTAGAAGTATTGTAAAGAAAGTAAGCTTCTATGAGAGAGGTAGGGGAAAGGATCTCATTGAGGTGACAGTGGAGAAGATATTAAGATAAGAAAACATAGAGCAAGCGAATTGCAAATTGAGTCAGATAAAACCTGAAATCAGGAAAGAATTTTACAATATGTCTAATGGATTATGTGAAATACAAAAGTGGAATAAGAATGTATAGCATAATTAGTGAAGGTGCAGAAGTTGTCTGAGGCATGTAGATAGGAAACGAATATAAATAGTGAAAGCATAGGAAATGCAGAACTGATATAGGACCAAGAAAATACATTGGGTGGAAACAGAAATACAAGGTAGAATAGGAAGACAGAAATAATATGAGTGAGAATGAAAGTGAAGTCATAGGATAGTGGAGGACTACGGGACCAAAGAATGAAATGTAGTGTGGATTGCGAATGAAGCACAAACAAAACTATCTCTCATGAGGAAGGTAAGGGACAGTAAGAGCATATCAGGAATACTCTAAAAATAGTAGATCACTGGGAGGCACATGTTCATAACAGGAACAAAGTATTTGCAGATCCCAGGAGTGATTGTACAGGACTTGATAAACCAGGCAAATGGTAGCTAAGAATGGGCCCGCAGTACTATCTGATATATCTAGATGAAAAGGTTACGCAGCTAGACTGTATGTGTCCAGAATCGTCCATCAAGATTGGGAGTTTACATTTAGCTATTCCTGAGCATCAGATGCACAGTCTTTTACTGACCTAGTACCATGTGGCTTGATAATGATCTTGCTCATCCTTATAGTGATAGACTATTTAGACATTAGGAAGGTAGCAGGAGGAGTGGGCTTGACCACTGTAGTGGAGTGGAGTTTAGTGGCCCTCTAATTCTCCTTGCCGACAACAGTCGTTCAAGTAGGAGTACTAGGTTAGATATGTAAAGTGGCAGAAGATGGAGCACTTAGAGGTAGTAAGATTGAGGTATACTCATGCTTAGCAGGCAGGAGGGCTGCCATGGCAGGCTTCATGGTGAGTGCAATCATAGATGCTTTTGTTGAACAGGCAATATCTATATAGACTTTTAATTCGTTTATGAAGTAGTTGACTTGCTACTGGAGTCTGTCAACTGCCTTGCTATTGTCATCATGTATCTGTTGCAGCATCTTATAAAAGATAACAGTATATCATTGGCAGTATAGTTTCTAAAGGTCTAAGTCCATCACTGTCATAGTGAAAAGAGCTTGAAAGTGGTCAGTAATAGGTGGCCTACATTGTTTGTAACCATCTGAAATCACCTGAAAGAATTGTCTAATTTCACGGCACAGTGGCTTCTGCATGGAAAAACTAGAGGCAATGCAGATCCAAAGAGTAGTGAACAGGTAAACTAGCTGCCATTAGTTGCAGGCCAGGGGATAGGTGTGGTTTGTGTCTTCTGAGAAGGAGCTGTGCTAAAAATATATACCTGGGTTCTGTATACCCTGTGCCTCAGATGAAAGGAAGCTGTAAGGCTAACCGAGATCCAGGACTTAAAAGGTCATAGCAACCAATGTCCTAATAAGGGTTGACCTAGTAATGAATGTGATAAAGTAAGTGTAAAGAACTACTGATGTCAAGAGCAACCAGACTAATAGAACCTAACAGGACACTATTGGATGTGGTAACCAACCTCCGATTGCCACATTTCGTATACAGAATTCCCTGGACACAGCTAATACAAAGTATAACTCATGCCTACATTATTGCAAAATAAGCTGTAATTTGTATAATGATTTAACTTGAAGTTCATGGATACTAGGTTACAAATTTGAGCATGAATATAGGATAAAATGAGGGTCTAATAAACATAACAGACTGCATGTCCACCAATTCTCAAGCTGAGTGGACAGTCTTTACACTGTCTGGAAGCTGGTATCAGGTAGATTATTGCTATATAGTATGAAGTTCTATGCTGAAAATATGCTCACGATATCAGGCATCCATATCATTACATGACTATGCCTTCCACAGTTAATACCAAGTACCTAATAGACTCCAACTCCACTGATATTCATGTTTGGAAGATGTTTTTATGCCATCGATTATGTGGTATCAAGTATGTCTAGCATACAAACCATTAGGTTATGTCTTACCATTTTCAAGCAGATCTCTGGTATCAAATTCTGTACATAGCAGTAGCCTTATCACGTAACCCCAGGTAGTTAAGAGGCTTTACCTTTAAGGATATTGATATTGAGAAGGTATTTTTTATACTATTAGATAGTTGGTATCAAGTAGATTTAGGAGGCAAAACTTTGAATTGTGTCTTGCAGGTGTTCAGGAAATATCTGGCATTGAAGTCAGCAAACAGCCATGGGCTTTCCAGAAAATACAAGCTAAGTGATAGGATAATACTCCAGATATTGAAGTTAGGAAAAAGTTCTTTGTCCTGCTGGAAAGCAGTTACAAGCACACCTGGAATGCAGAGCACAAGGCTGTGACCTGTTAGTTTAAGGAGGACATCTAGTATGAAAGTTAGCTTACAGTTAAGTGGGAGTTTGGCAATGATGGTTCGGTTCGGTTCTCCCACACAATTGACCATTCCGTTCTACATAGAAATTGGAGAACAAAACTGGTATTTGGCAAACTCAAATCAACAGTTCCATTCAGATACAGTTGATACTGACCATTTCAAAAAAGACTCTCTTGGTAATTAAAATAGTTAATGTAAATTCTTATTCATGTATATAAGAATAAAATTGAAATTTAACTATGTATCCTAAACCCTATTTATACTTGCCAGCATCCAATCAATTAAATGAGCTCCAGAAAGCACAATACCATTCAATAGCAATATTTCTGCATTCCATGCTACGATAATTTAAGAACAAATACAGATTGCAATTGGAATTACCCTTGATGCACATTATTACTTCTCGAGATAGGCTGTCATTACATCTATTTGAACCAGGTATCTCTTTTACAAGCAATTCTATCTGAACATCTATGCAGTGTATCAGAAAATATTCAAGTGCCAGTGACTGCACTACTGGATTTTCTTGACTAGATTTTACAATATAGACTACTTACTCCAAAGTGCTAGGTAACTATAGCGGAGTAGGTGGTTGTGTTTTTAGGGATGATTGGTAATTGAAGAACAAACAGAGAGACTTAAGAGCAATTTCACAGTAGTGGAAATACTGTTTCTTAGAAGTATTATCTTAATCTTTGATGCACTACTTATGTAATATATATTATACTAATTATTATATAGTTACTTCCATAAAGTTCTCAAGCATTACTGCGCATGAATAATGTAATTATTTGTCCTCCACCCCATAATACTCCAGCTCACATTTGGAAAGATTGGGAAAAAAAATACTACTTTGGTCCATTGCTGGAGCTATTTATAGAACTCACATCCTTATCCCTGTTGCCAGCAATCAACAAGGACTATGCTGTAGTCCTAAGGGCACTAGCTTACAAAACGCTCTCACTAGATGCAGGCTCAACATGTAGTTTTTTTATGTTTGCCAAGCATGGGATGGCTCAGCAAATGATGCTCCAGTACTTGACAATACAGAACTTAACACCCCTCCAAGATATGAGAATACTTCTTAGCGTGTCGAGACTGAGTAAGAGCTTCAACCAGGCATTCTTACACCATACTGTACAATTTGATATTATCTTGGTAAACAGTTTCTAGCTTGAGTATGTCCTCAAATGATCGAGGAGCTTTTCAACTTTTATCACTCACAGTTGCCAAATGTGATTAATAGAGCCTTTAGTGTCTAGCATTGCCAGTTTCATATGCTTGATCCAATACCAGAGTATGATCATAATACTCAAGTAGAGCTTGTAGTGGTAGTTTGTATTTTGCGAAACTTTATTTGCCATCATGCTAACAGTGAGGATGTTGAGTTTTATAAGGAGACTTATTAACTTGTGGAGAATACAAGTAGCAATATAGACATCAATGTCTGGGATGGTAGTCAAGACGCCATAGAACTTGAACGAGACAATAGTATCAGTGCCATTATCTTGGAAAGGGACAGGTGTGCAAGGAAAATATGGATTAACTATGTACAATACCAACAGAGAGTTTGATTAATCTAGTTACAATTAGATTTGTTTACTCCTGATATTGCAAAATTTGACATAGTAACCACAGTTCCTCCTCCTTACCTCTATCTAGTGCCAGAAATATTTCAGCTTTAATTTGATTTTCAAAAAGCTCCTCTCCCACCAGCATCTTTTGAGTGGACCAATAAGGCTTTATGTGATACCCTTTATGAAACTTTGAAACTGCGTGGTGAACTACGTACTAAATTGGTATTGAAGCAGGTCAGACAGTAACAATACTTGCGACAGCTTGGAGGAGGCATTTAGTCGCGGTTTTAGAGTATTGTCATATACACCTAGTAGTTGGACCTGTTCTCTATTTTCTTTTTTTTTTTTTCATAATCTTATTTATTTATCCGTTTTAACAAAAGTAAGCCCGAGGGTCATATCAGCTCGTGCCATGTAGACCCGCACCTCCACCCCGCCTTGTTTTCAAGCAGCCAGAAGAAAAACCGTGAGCCCAGAAAGGCTAACACCAGCAGCCAGGTGCCCGACCCTAAGGTCCCATAACTCGAGCGCGGAGGGGTCTCTCCTAGAGCTACTGATACCCAACCAGCCCTTGGTTTAAAAATCTCCCCTGCAAGTCTCCCACAGGGCTATCTACAAATGGTAAAGACCGAGAGCCCAAAAACCCATCCTTCAAAGCAAGGAAAAACCCCCATCCCGACAGTACACCCCCCACCGAACAGAAGAAAGGTCAAACCAGAGTAACCCTAAACCAAAAGCCAAAACCAATCCCTCGCCTACAAAAACCAGATACCAATCCAACCCATGCCCCTTGCTTGGGAAAAACCAATGGCCAGGCATCGCCGGTGAAGTCGAAAAAACGAATAGGTGCGCGGTGTAGGTGATATAAACGTATGTCTTGGGCATATAGCCCACGGTCGCAAGCAGGAGAAACCAAAAGAAAAGAGCACCTGCTGTAACCAGGGGGTATTGGCAGAACAAGAGCCCCAAACCGTCCATCCGGGAGGGCCCAGGGGGCTGCCTGAAGCAGCAAAAGAGGGAGAGGTAGTAGGATACCAGCCGACAGTAGTTGGGTACCAGCCGACACGACCGAAGAGAAAAACGGGAGGAAGGGCCCAAGGCACCAGTGCAGACCCAACCGAAACCAAACCTGCCGTATTACTGCATCTCTCATGTAGGCCCTTGTTCTCCGAGAAATAGCGTCACTTATGGGAAGGAATCCCACCGGTGGTAGGGAGGTGGAAGGGCAAGGTGAGGAAGGCAACCAAACTTGAACCGAGCAACTAGGAGGGTCTGGCCAAATCTCACCGCGAGACAGATCCCGAAGTTACTAGCCGAGGCGTTCCTCAAAGGGGATCGTGCAAGTAGGGAGAAGGATGTCCACCACTGCCAGTGCTGTCCGGAAGTGAACAGAGGAAGCCAACTGTGTCAAAGCTAAACGAGCCCCTATTAGCAAGACAGGACTACTGGGCGGGCCCAGATAACTCCCCCATTAAGCAGACAAGAGACAAGCAAGGCCAAAGCAGGAGAGGATGGAAGAGTTAACCATGCCCCTAGGCAGAAACCATTGAGGGGGCAGAGGGGAGTGTGGGGGGGTCCACGATAGTTGACGTGGTGTTGCCAAACTATGTGGGAGGAAAATAGGAGCGATGGAGTGTGGACCTGTTCTCTATCACAACCCTTGTATTTATTCAACAGTTGAGAGCTATTTTTGACACTTGTATGATTAGGGAGAGGAGTATCATGTTCAGGTTAAGTGTTAAGATCTGTTGAAGATGAATGGTCAATGTCGGGATATATTGCTTAATACCTAGTTGCCTGAGTCCCTTACGGAATTTCAGCCAATTCTGAAGTGTATGTCATGTACTCATCACACAGCTCTTAAATCACATGCTACTTTCTGACTTCGTTATCACAGATTTTATCTAGTGCTATGACTGTCTCAGGGGTAACATCATAGCCAAACCTCCTCATACCCTTCAATCTCGTCATAACCATCTACTTCTTCTTCCACATTTCTAATTTTCCTAGAACCTTCTCACCTGCGACAGGAATGCTACTACTTATTACCCTTTGTACACTTTCTGCTACTTTGTTTTAAACCTCCCACTAGATGTCATTATCTGATCATCTCCTATATCTAATAGCTTCTACCAGGTCACAAACTACAGTCATAGTAATCTCTGTCAACCATTCGATTGGAGGTGAATGAGGTTTGCATGCCTTTGAACATTTTTCTGCCATGGATGAGGAAATATTATGTTCCTCAGAAATCTCAATAACTGCTGTATTGCTAGCATTGTTTTGTGTGAGATGAATTGCTATTCAGTTATCTACTAGTCAGCAATTCAATTAAAGTTAAATAATCCAGAAATAGTTACTTACATATCCTGCCTAGTGTATGCATTCTATATC
>NW_003298983.1:20795-26231 GCF_000151645.1 Tuber melanosporum
CACCTTCTGTTCATGCCACACAGGCCCTAGAGCCTCAATGTGAAGTATTAGGTGTATAAATATAATTCGAGGCATTATGGGATTGGGAGTATGTTCTTGATTCTGTTGAGAAGCAGGAGTAAGGTAGGTCAAGATTGAGAAATATTAAATTGGATATCAAAAGTATCATTGAGTATGATGATATCAAAGTAGGTCTATTGCCAAAGCATGACTACAAAATACTAAGGCAATAACAGGCTGAAAATGGCAAGGATAATAGTGTCAAGAAGGGATGCTCTAAACAATAGCAAGGTAGGAATCAATTGCCGGTAGGGAGAGAAGTATCAGTTTGCAGGTCAAAGATGTAAAGGAGAAATCTTTTATCAAAAGTAACTTGTAGCTGAAGTCTCATCATGAAATCACGAATGCATCACAGCTTGTAACTTGAGAGATAATCACATCATGAAGATGTTCAATATGAGGTCAAGAAGCCGGCATCAAGAAGGTCTAGGTTGAGAAGTATTATATTTTTTATCAAAGATGTAAGAGAGAAATCTGACATCTAAGTAATCAAATAGCCGTAGCCTTACCAGGTATCATCACATTGACCATCTACACTATACCACTGGTAATTAAAATTTAGTCACTATTTAAGCAGACCTCAACACCACAGCTTTTATCACAAGGTTATGTGACTGGCCCCCCCTGAGGTGGCAATCAAGCCCTTACTTCTTCTCCTCTTATTACTTTAGGATACTTTTTCAGCCTTCTCTCTTAAGGGCAACCCTCTTGAGACCCTCCTAACCTCCTCCCAACATCTCATAATATTGGTCTTCATTTCTTTTCCACTATTGATTTAGCCTTGCTTAGTATCAGTACAGTCAGGTTTTCGCATTTGCTGTTATAGATTAGTACGTATATAGGTAGATAGAGAGATCTTAGGATTTGTAGTGTTCTTAGTAGATTGCGAAATGTTGAAACAAGTTTAGGACAAACTGAGAATGAGCTAAAGGATAGGGTTTTGGAAGTTGTGACATGTTTTCTTTGTTACCACACATGTGCTCTTGGCACATTCTATTTGCTTAAAACAGTACCGAGGCACATTTCCTTGTATTTTCCATTTTTCCTTTCTTTCCTTTGTCTTGTATCTTTTGTATTCTGGTAACATGAAGATATGTCCTCTCCAGTCTTGCTCCTTTTTCTTGCCTCTACTCCTGCCTCTACTTCTGCCTCTGCTCTCATATATGCTCCTGCCTCTGCTCTGACCTCTACTCTCATCTCTACTCTTACTTCTTTCTCTAATCTCACTAGTTACCTCAGTTCTGGCCTCAACCCATACATTTATCTCCAGTTCTTGTTCTCTCGTACTGATACTCTTTGGCTACTCTGTGGCCCCGCCATTCCCATTACACTATAGAAACTCACCTATAGTCAACCTGTGTTATCATATCTCCTCCCAACTCTTATACCTCTTCACTACCAGCCTCTACTACAAATTCTCATCAAGTACTGAATTTTCTCCACACTACCTTTTGCAATATTCAACTACTGAGAACTATTAATGAGAAAGATAAGGAACAGGTAGTTGTGTCCCTTCAGATTATGCATGAATATGTTATTTCTCTCTAAGCTGATCAGCAAGGATATTGAGAGAACTTAAATACCCTGCTGGCATAATTTGAGGAGTTGCAATAAGAAAATCACTATTTCCAAGAAAATACAATTTACCTTAATACCAATTTGGATCATGCAAATACTACTGTTAACCTACTGCAGAGCAACGGAGGTACATCTACTCCAGGTGATACAATATCTTCTATATCATGACAACAGAATATTCATGACCCAGAGAAGTTCAATGATGACAGGAAGCAAATGAATTCATTCCTCTCACAGGTACACCATGGGCTCCTTTGGGACAGCTCACTGCTACCGACATTAAATCTCCATCCTGCATATATAGAATCTCAGGTCAATGGACTGGCCTACGCCCATATTGAGGACCATCCTGGAGGCAGAATCTCATATATTAGAGATGTTAATTCTCTACTTCAGATACTATCACTTACATTTCGTGACCCAGATAAGGCTGGTATAGCTGAATGGGAAATACAGACTCTGCAGCAAAAGGATTCCAACTGTGCAACATACTATTCAGATTTCTGAAGACTGATATAGATTCTCCATTGGGACTCCAATACTAAGTGTGCTAGCGTTAGAGAAGGTCTCAGTACTGCGCTGAAAGATACTTTGATATTTATCAAGGAGAATGAGGACTTGGAGAAATTTGTAGTCTAACTTCAATATATGGATAACGGCATCCAGGCATATGCTCAGAAATCAAAACAATTAAAATCACCTACTTCGGGTCCTACCATCAAGATCTCTTATCTGACTCGTACTAAGTCTCATGAGCCCTCCATTCATATAGGTGGTGTAGTGCCTATGGCTCTTGATTCCTAGTGTAGGATTAGACCTGAGAAATGGCAATATTGAATGTATGAAGAACTATGTACCTACAGTGCAGAATTTGGCCACTTCAGAAGGGAATGTCTCCATAAATACCCTCAATTCTTGCAAATGGAGGAGATCTCAATGTCTACACAACTGTCAAAAAAACAATTCCAGTGACACCCTCCTCGGTGCATTTTTATCTCTTGTGAATGTTTTCTTATATTGTTCTCGTCTGTCTACAATTGCTCTTACTGTGGAAGAGATCTAGGGGAAATACTTAGTAGTTATATATATTCCAGCTATTGACAATCTATCTCTCCCATCTTATGCACTTGTAAACTCTGGAGCTACTCGATTTGGTTGCATTGATAAAAGCTTTGTTCATTACCACTACCTAAGAACTTTACCGCTGGCCCAGCCTCGCATATTGGAAGTAGTTCATAGGAGACCAATATCTTCTGGTACCATAACTAGCTGTGTTGAGCTCTGTATGAATATTGGATGATTGATATAAGGAGAGAATTTGATTGTTCATTACCAGAGTTGGTCATTGCCAGCTTGTTCTTGATAACGCTTGGCTCTATCACCAAGATGTGAAGCTGAACTTGATGGCTCATAGTGTAGCCTTTAGCTCACCGTTTTGCCTTAGGTACTGTATTGATCACTATTCTCCATTTATTTAACCTGGTAGCACAAGTGCCATCCCCATGCATCCCACTGTTTGAGCTCTTTATATTATGGAATTTTACAATGTGACTGCGGATAAAGACCTCCAAATATACCAACATAAGATTAGTACAACAGGACAATGTCAGGTTATGCCTAATATGAAGTACCTGATACCAGAACAGTATTGAGACTCGTTGGAACCTTTTGGCAACGTAGAAGCCAGCTTTCTTCCTCTAGACCAAAAGATTGATCACGAAATACTCTGCAAATCTAGAGAGCAACCCGCTTGGCATTCTCTTTATGGGATGTCAGAATTAGAACGATTAACTGTTTGTGATTTCTTAAAGGAAAATAGTAAGAAGAGATTCATTCAACCATTAACCTCTCCAGCATGTACACTAGTCCTGTTAGTTAAGAAGAAAGATGGTTCCTTGAGGTTGTGTGTAAACTATCATCATCAAAATACTATCAAAGTTGAAAACTGATATCCGCGACTCCTTAATCAGGAAATCTTCGATCAGGTGGGAAAGGCTATGGTCTATACTAAGTTGAACTCGATGGGTACCTACAACCTACTCCAACTCAAGAGTGGAGAGCAGTTGAAGACAGCCTTTTGCACCAGATCTGGACACTTTAAGTTTTCTCTTATGCTATATGGACTTACAAATACTCCAGCCACCTTTCAGAACTTTAGTATATATATGATGTTCTGAGGGGCCACCTAGATGACCTCTGCTCTGTTTACTTAAATAACATTCTCATCATCCCAGAGAACCTTGATAAGTACAGGAACAATGTCCTCAAGATTCTGAAAGTTTTAAAACAAAATAATAGATTCTGCAAGCCAGAAAAGTGTTTATTTATGCTAGAGGAGGAAGAATATTTGGGATTCACGATATCCCCAAAAGGTATTAGCATAGATAAGGAAAGGCTGACAACAGTGTCCGATTGGCCTATCTTGAATAGGTATTAAGAGGTATAATGTTTTCGAAGTTATGCAAATTTCTGCCGCTGCCACATCCATGAATATTCTAAGGTTTCTAAGCCTTTGACAAGATTAACTAGAAAGGATACATCTTTTACTTGGGAGACTGACCAGCAACAGGCCTTTGTGAAAGGTAACATTACCTTAACTACAGCCCCCATCTGAGCATACTATAACTTCTCTCATCCCAGTATTGTTGAGACTGATACCTTGAACTACATCTGCACCGCCATCCTATCACAGGCTGAAGATACTAGTACTGTCCATTCAGTTACCTACTTTTCAAAGAAAATGTCTCCTGTTCAATATAACTAACCAATTTATGACAAGGAGCTACTAGCTGTTGGCTAGTCACTGGAGGAGTAGAGGAAGTATCTTGAAGCATCTCAGTTCACAATCTCAGTTGTGACAGACCACGAAAATGTAGAATATTTTATGACTACCAAGATGTTGAACCGACGCCAGGCTAGGTGGGCAGAACATCTATTGCAATTCCATTTTAATATGACATTTAGGCCTGGAAAGAGTCTGAGGAAGTGGAATTTCCTAACGTATCGGTCAGGAGACCTCACTAAAGAGGGGGATGAACAACTTGTATATCAGTTTCAGATTTTCTTAAGTCTGTCAAAGTTCCTAATCTCAGCTGTTTTTGTCCCTTCAGTCAAGTTCATAGAGTCTCTAACTACACCTTTTGTGTCAGACCCATTTCCAGTAATGGTTCTTCAAATGCTGAATGATGGAGTATACCATTCTTGAAAGATTTCTCTGCCAGTGTGTACCTCCCATGATGGACGTTTGTACTTCAGAGGCGGACTGTTAATTCCCGAGAGCAATCCTCTCTGTCTTATGATTTTATATTCTTACCACTACAGTCCCTCAGCCTGACACCCAGGAGTCGCGATAACATTCACTCTTATTGCCATCAACTATTTCTGGACTGGGATAAGAGAATATATAAAACAATATGTATGACACTGTCATACCTGCTCCAGAATCAAGTCCTCATGTCATGCTCCTTGTGGTAACCTTTATCTCCTCTCTATCCCAGACCATCATTGGAATGACCTGAGTGTAGATTTTATTATGGGGCTTCCTAAAAGCAAGCCCTGTAATGCTATACTTGTAGTAGTAGATTATTTAACTAAGATGGTACAATTCATTCATTGTCATAATAGCTGCTTCCCAGAGGATGTTGCTCTTCTGTACCATAACCTAGTTTGAATGCTCCATGGCCTGCCCTAGTTAATCATATGAGACCATGTGCCTACTTTCATTTCAGATGTTTGGCGAATTCTTTGTACCAAATCGAGTATTCAACCTAGACTATGTACCGCCTTCTATCGAAAAAT
>NW_003298983.1:26246-28633 GCF_000151645.1 Tuber melanosporum
AAAGCAAATCCGCTGGACTTTATGGCCCTTCAACGCGGCCAATATCTTTGTACCTACCTTACATTGATTACTAACAGGACGATTGGTATTCATAGATCTCACAAGCAGAATTTGTACACAATACTTACATTTTACAGACAACAGAGATAAGTCCCTTTTTTACCCATTATTCATACCACTAAGGTCTTGAAATCATCCTATTAGGCCCTCATAACACATCAAGTGAGAATGTCCCTGACCTTACTACTATTATCAATGATCTCCAAGTATTAATGAAGGAAAAAATTCATTACGCACAAGAGATTCATAAGGAGCAGGCAGATTGACAGTGGTTACCTGCTCCTGCACTCATGGTTGGTAAAAGGGTATGGTTATCGATAAAAGATTTCAGACAACATGACTCTCCAAAAAGTTACATCCAAAACAGATCTGTTTATACTCCATCAAGGCTATTGTAGGCCTATGAGCCTACTATCTTGACCTGACTGTAAATCTTAAAATTCAGCTATCTTCCATGCCAACCTCCTGGAACTGGTGACCAATGACCTGCCAATACTAGGACATATTATACCAGACCTAGTACCAGTAGAGATCACAGGGAGCCCTGAGAGGAAAGTGGTTGAAGTTCTGGACTCATGCCACTATCACTGACAACTACAGTATCTGATATACTGACAAGGATATGTGGAGCCAACATGGGAACCTGATTTTAATTTGAACAATGTATCAGATAGGATGCCTGAATTCCATGAAAGATTTCCTTATAACTCAAGACTAATACTTCGCAGGAGTGCAGCTATAATAAGAGGATAATGTTACCGTTAAGTACGTATATAGGTACATAGAAAGATGTTAGGTTTTGTGGCATTCTTAGTAGATTGGAATATGTTGGAACTAATTTAAGGTAAACCAGGAATGACCTAAAGGATGGGGCTTCAGAAGTTGTGACATGTTTTCTTTGTCAGCACACTGGTGCTCTTGGCAAGCTCTCTTCACTTTAAAGAGTACTAAGATACCTTTCCTTGTATTTTCCTTCTTTCTGTTCTTTCCTTAGTCTCTATCTTTTGTATTCTAGCAATACAAAAATATCTCCTCTCTAGTCTTGCTCCCTTCTCTTGCCTCTACTCCTGCCTCTGCTCCTGCCTCTACTCTCACCTCTGCTCCAACTTCTTTCTCTACTCTCACTAGCTACCTCAGTTCTGGCCTCAGTCCACACTTTCCACTCTAATTCTTGTTCTCTTGTACTGATACCCTTTAGCTACTGATTGGCCCCAGTATCCTTGTTATATTTTCCTTTCAACAGAAGGCCTAGAATACATTTTCCAGTACCCCACTAAGATAGATTCCCCCTGCTTCCTCCTAGCTAAGAGAGAAACAATTCTGACTTTAGTTAGGTGTGAAACAATCTGGGGAAGAAGTTACTCTTATCTCTTTAACAGGCCACTGTCAATTTTGCAATTCTCCTCCTCTCTATACTCTACTGGTCTTTGTATGTACCAACTAATAACACTAGTTCTCTCTGAACAAGGGACTACTTGCAAGTAGTGGAAATATACCTGAGGGTATTGGGCACTCAAAGAGGCCACCTAGTAAGAACAAGAATACATTTCTAACTGTTGTTTTAGCATTTAGGTCTACCTCTTCTCTCTTCTCTTCTTGGCTTAATTAGCTAGTACCCTACTACCTCACTATTCTCACCCAGCTAGCGCCCTACCTGTACTGGTTTCAGCTACTCCCTTACTATTACTCTTTTCCTTTTGGGAGATGTCTGGCCCTGCCTCATCATCTCTCCTACTCCTCCTTCTGGAGTCCTAGTCCTGGCCTCCTTTATCTGTCAGTATTGTACAGACTCAAGCTGTTCAGTATCATATCCAGCCTCTAGTCACCTTGGTGTGAGGCCTGCTAATTCTGTTGGACTTACATCTTCATAGGCCCAGTAATGGGTTAGCTTTTAAGCAAAGCACTCTACTTTTTACTAACTTTCTAGTTATTATTTTTGGTCTTTTCTTTGTACCTTCAGGCCCAGATTTTCTATGAATTTTTCCGGGCTGCTTCCTGCTTGTTTTGGATTATGTTTTCCTTAGAACTGAGTTTACTTGTATTGTAAGGATAGGCTTGATTTAGGATGAGATATGTTGCTGAATCTATACCAGAGACACTTTGGCCTCACAGATTTGTCCTAGCTGCAGGAGAGAAGTAAGTGTTTACACTTTGGTTTAAGCCATAGCTCATGCTGCATGAAAGTTCTTGTATTCTAATAACAAATTCATAATATAACAAAAGGTAGAAAAAAAGAAAAAAAGAAAGAAATTATCAGAAAACATCAAGTTACAAACAGGCTGCACTCCGCCTTCAGGAATATGTTTCGACGACAGTATTGCTGATAC
>NW_003298983.1:28986-30506 GCF_000151645.1 Tuber melanosporum
TTTTGCCGTCTCGCACCTGTACATAAAATAGACTGTAATATCTGAGAAAGTAACATTAGGCAGATATTCCTTGTTGCAATTAAAGGCTTCAAGTAGGATGTTGCCCTATATTATTAGCTTTAATAGTATAGAGACTAATTAGCAAGGAAGTTAACAGACATGTTATTGATATTTTGAATGTGATATTATTTGGTTGTCAGAATGATAATTGCATCATAGTCTTAAAAAGGTTCACAGAGCAGGTAGGTTAACAAGTACCCCAGTAATTACAACTAACTCTAAATTTTTCATTTTACAAGTGGGCCATTTTAGCTAGCATATTTATCAAGAGACTAAATAGAATTTGGTACTACACATATCCTATTTCTATAGATATTAGATATTTTTTGATTTGGACCTAGCATTTACTGGATATATTAATAGCATGCATGTAGCTTAGTGTTATAATCAAAACTGTCCACAATCTTGTGTCAGTACAACAGCCAGGATCAACCTTGAGCAGGCCAAATTTGGTGGTGAAAATTAGAACTTATTTACTTAGGATGAACTCTGAACTTGTTGTAAAAAACCTGATACTCAGGATACCAAGGACACAGGAGATACAGGAAACTAAACACTTGCATCAGAACATCCAGCTAATAGATCTAATTCAGGATTTTCTTTTACTAATTTGGTCTACTTAATCACTACCTTCTTCTTGCTAAGAGCCATACTAGTGAGATGAAAAAAGTCTTTTTTACTCAAGAGATATTGGTAAGCAAAGGTTTTCAACCAATGAGAGTATATTATAGTGAAAAATAAGGTGTAGTTTGTTCCTTAACTGTAGTTGTAACTATGACAGAGCATAGTTGTGATCAGTAGCTTGTATTTTTTTCTTTCTTTTTTATTTTTTCCTCTATATGATTTAATTTATTACTAAGATACAAAAATCTCACAGGCTACATAAGCTAAGTCATAAAGAAATCCTTAATTCACAACATATAAATAAAAGAAATCATGTGCTCTATGTCCTCCTCATTTTAGTGTCATGAGAGAAAATTACCTGTAATAAACTATACAATGATATACAATATAAAGGTTTCACAAATAGCTGTAGTTGATTGTCTAAAGGTGGAGAAGAATGAAATAAGCACCACAGCGGGCCAACTCTGGTTGTTATACAGAAGGAAGAAGCAACATGAGTGCTGTATAAAAAGAAGAGGAAAAGGCTCAAGATCTATATGTTGGCCATATTCATCATATCATCCTCCACTATTTGAGAAACTACTGTAGGATGTTGATGGCGAGTAGGCAGGATGGAAAGTAGAACTCATAAAAGCCACCACTGTTGATGCATCTCAGAATGGAGTGAGTGAAGTGTCAGCCATGGAGGCAGCATATTACAATGAGTAGGTGTCCTCTCCTGTCATATGTATCAGTATACGCCACCTACAAGAAGGGAAGGTGGTGTGCTGGTTGCTATAGTGTTCACCTCAACATTGGTGTGCGTGTCGCCCCCATATATTAAGCATATCAAGGGC
>NW_003298983.1:32005-33579 GCF_000151645.1 Tuber melanosporum
ATACTTATACAGGCTCCGGGTGAATTCGATCATGGGGTAGTGGTAAAGCAGACCACCCCTCCTCCTCAGGCTCTAAGGCTCAAGATACTACCTATCACCTAGCCTACCCCCTCTGGCAGCCAGCCTATCTTAATGTCCATCTTTGGGTCCCCGAGGCATCTAGGGCCCTTGATACACATATGACTATACAGTGATACAGCATCACCTCCCCCTCCATTATCCCCAATACCTACAAATAAGGAACACCTACATACACCGACTATATTTAACCTCTTTTCATGAAGACTGCAGTGTACTTAGACTATCAGGACCTAAACCCCCAACCATACTTTATCATGTTTTATAATATGCTACAATTAATGCACTATGACTGCAGGACAGCAGTGGATAGGCTCCAAGAGTAAGTCATTTGTCTGCTCATTGAACTGTAAGTTTACAAAGATATACATCTTTCAATACAAGCATCTGTGGTAGCTACACTTATCACCAAGACTGCCTCAGCAGCCCTCCAACCTACCCAGTTACAGGCTACTTTGGCCTGTTATACCAACTACCACACGCTTCTTCTCGATCCTGGCCTAGTGGGTTCATCCAGTTAGGCAACTCTAGTCAGGCAGAGTAAGAAGAAAGCTTCTTCTCAACCTAAGTGTTCCACTATTACCAAACTCTCACCTCCTACTACATCCCTAATACCCAAGAAAGGTATCACTCATTGTAAAGCCAGATACTACTCCTCCCTCTTCTACCATAATTAAACTTTACAATAGTACCAATCAGGCTCTCTCAGTTACCCTTGTCCAGAGACTCTTCCTCACTAGTGACAATGTTCACATCACAACCATAATAAATGTGATAAGTACAAATCTGAATAGTACAGTCTTGGCCTTAATCTCCTCATCCCTGGTACTACTTCTATTTCCTTAAACATGCTTGTCTCTCAACTAGTTGCACTTGGCCTAGCAACCTCTCTCTCCCTTACTACTATTATGATAGATTTCAGTACCTTCTACTATGGGCTTACTCTTATTCACAACGGGCAATCTATATAGTTCACACCTCTCATATTGTAACATATAGCAAACCTGACTCCTTAATTCTGATCTCTATTACTAACTCTAAGATATCTGTCTTTATTTCCTGGAGACTAGCTGCCTTCTCTTTCCCTTTCAGAATGGAACATTGGCTAAGATTCTACTACTACACCCAATATTCCTATTACTATAGCATTAGATACTACAATAATGTCACAACCTGCCTGTAGGTTGTGCATACTTGTGAATGCCACATAGAACCAAGCCTGCCCTGCTGCTGCTTGCTACCTCCTTGGCTACTCCTCTATCCACTTTATGCAAACATGTATCAACTGTGATAGCACTTATGAGTACTACTTTCCAGCCTGCCTTACCTGTCCCCAATGTACTGGACCAGTTCCAGAGTTTGTGGGGAACAATTATGTTGTAGATTTGTTTAATCCTGACACTACAAGCCTGCCCTGTCACCAATTGCATACCGCTCATAGCCTACTCCTTCTCCTATCATAACAACTAGAGTCCGCTGGCTGTAGTAATTGTTTC
>NW_003298983.1:34120-44411 GCF_000151645.1 Tuber melanosporum
AAAAGTACTTTATATAATATATTACTATTAGATAAGTACATAAAATTTCTACTAGTACCTATAGATAGATATGTCTCATTTTTTTATTTTAATTGTTTATTTTACTAATTAATTCTCTTTCAATAGTTAATTTTACCTGAAATTTACTCTTGTCATTAATTCATTATAGAGATATTTCAAGAAATACTCACTTGTCAAATTAGATAACATAAACAAAGGACTTGACATATTAAATCTCTCTACCTGAAGTTAACAGAACTGTTTTTCATTTTTTTTTATTATATATTCATTGTTAAGATACAAGAACTCACATGCAGCATGAGCTATAGCATAAACAAGACCACAAGTACACATTCCTCCTCCATTTTAGGCAAAAAGCTAAGAGCTTCTAGCCCATCTTTTATGCAGCCAACTGCACCTCTTACTCTGAATCAAGCCTATCCCTATAACACAAGTGAATCCAGTTCTAGGTGAAACCAAACCTAGACAAGTAGGAAGCTACATGGAAAGTCCCACCAGAAATCTTGGCCCAATGGTACAAAAGAAACCAAACCTAATACCTACTTGTAAATTCCTTAGGAGTTCTAGTTGGCTAAGAGTAAGGCCATGAGTGCCCAGGTAGGAGCAATTCCACCAGCTATGTTGGACCCCTCACTAAGGTGGCAAGTTGTAGAAAGTGATTTCGACTAGTCCGTGACATTGGAATAACGACCAGTTGGGGGTACATAGGCTGCAGCTCTCAGGAGGAGTTGAAGGAGGTAAAGAGAGCTAGTTAGATTTGCTTCAAAGGCATGGATGCGGTAGTAAAATACCAGCTGAAAAGAGGAGCACTAGAATTCTAGCCAGGTTTGAGATGAGAGCTAGTAGGATGCTAGCTGATCAAGCCATGGTAAGAAGAGAGGAGGGGTAGAGCTAGATGCTGAAACATCTATTACAAATGAATTTGTATTTTAAGTAGGTAGCCTCCTAGAGTCCCTAATTGCTACAGGTATATTCCAATACCTCTTTTATAGTTCTTAGTTCTGGAGAAGAAAGCATCACATAGTGGATAATATACCACCACCGGTAGAGGGTAGAGATGAGGAGGGTAGCAAAATCTAAAGTAGCCTGTTAAAGAGACCATACCAACATCCCACCTGGGGTTGTTACACACTTGACCAAAGTCAGGATCATTTCTTATCTAGGAAGAGAGAAAGAAAGAAATTAATGCTAATCACGTTCCATAGATTATATTCCTGGCTATCTGTTGCAGGGAAAATGTGAAAACCTGACCCTGTTGATATACTAAGCAATACGAGAGCAAAAGTAGGAAAGAAATAACGATCAACATTATGAGATATAGGAAGGAGGGGAGGAGGATCTCCAGAAGGTAGAATCTTAGGAGAGATAAAGGGAAAAGGAGTTCAATGTAATAGCAGCATAAGAAGTGATGGAATGATATTCTGCGTGGAGGGGGAACCAGGTATAAAATGTCATGAGGAAAGTTGTGGTATTGAAGTCTTCCCAAATACGAAATAAATTTTAATCATTGGAGGTATAAGGAAGATGCTCACTATTGAGGTTAATAGTACAACTGATAATAAATGATTTGATATTGGTTCTCAAGCAGCAGTAAAATGGTATTCTTTTATTTTTAAAATAAAATAACACTAACCATGATCTGAAGTAATATTTCTTTATATTCATTTTCCCACTGCCTGCTGTACTTACATATCTGAACTTACAAGTCCTATGTGACTGCTTTTTGCTATCATACTAACTCTATCATTACCTGTCACACAGACTTTAACTTCTCATATCTACCCATATCCTTGCACTATATTTATTCGTTTCTATTAATAAGTGTATCATTTTCTATATCTCAAATTTATCTTATTCTGTTAACCCATTACCATCATTCTACTTCTCATATTTAGGGTCACAGACTTAAAAATTAATTATCATTTTCTTTTCTTAAATTTTTATTAATATGGATATACTGTCTCTTTCTTTATATTTTGAAGCTATAATAATTTTCTAATAAATCATCCAGCTTACTAATTTTCTAACCTTTATTTTGGAGCCTTTTTTTTTACTAGATTTTTTTTTAATACAAACTTACTTTTATATCATACTTAGCAGAAAATTAATTTCCCAATCATACCCTACTACTAAGACCCCCAAGTTATGTCTTACTAAATTATCTCTCTGTTGCAAATTAGGTATATACTCAATATCAGGTATATAGCATGTCCTTCATGTATTTGAAAGAGATACTTATATAGTGACAGTTTTATGATTATATAAAAAAATTAGAAATATCAAAATTATTTTTGGAAATACTAGTAGTAGCATGTTAGTTCTTTTGTATTTTTTGTTGTTTTTATTGTCTACTTTATTTCTATGCTTCCATGTAGTGTAAAGTTCACACATCCTATCAGCAGATAGCTATACAGATCTTAAACCTCCATCCTGCCTTGTTCTCCAGCTTCTAGAAGAAAAACCATGAAACTAGAAAGGATAAGATCAACTACAAGGTGTCCGATCCTCAAATCCCATGACTTGAATGTGGAGGAGCCACACTTGAGCTGTCATTACCCAACCAATGCTCAGCGTAAAAAGCTTCCCTCCTAGTCTCCTGTTCAGCTATCTATAATAGTAAAGACAAAAATCCCAAGAAGCCTATTCTTTCTAGCAAGGAAATTTCCCTTCTTGACAGTGCATTCTGAACTGAATAGATGAAAACCTAAACAAACCAAACCCTTAGCAGAAGACTATGGTCAACTTCATACCAACAACCACATATACCAGTTAGACATATAAAATCAGTATCACTCATGAAGTTGAAATAACAAGTAGGTAATATTATATAAATAGTATACATTTATCTCTTGAAAATATAGCCCATGTGGGTGCACTGGAGAAATGGTAAGGAAAGGATGCCTACTTGAAGTAGGAGGTCTGGGTGGGTTGGGAGCTGTAAGATGTCTGTCAGGATGGACTAAATATGCTACCAGAGGGAGCAAAAGAGGATAAAGTGGTAGGATGTCAGCCAATATGTTCAAAGTGAAATGGGAGGAATGACCAGAGGTGCTAACATAAACCTGATGGTAGAAACTGAACTGATACCATATTATAGTATCTCTAATGTAGTCCCTTGTTCTCTGAAAGATGGCATCAATTAGTCTGAGGGATTCTACCAGCAGTAAGGAGGGATAAGTGTGAGAGGAGGCAGGAGACTGCAGCTTAAACTAAACAACTAGGAAAGTATGATCAATTCCCACTATGAGATAGACCCAGAAGCTACCAGCTGAGGCATTCCCCAATGATGTACTTGGAGGTGGGGAGAAAGACATCTACCTCAATAAGTGCCAACTGGAAACAAAGAGAGGAAGCCAACTATGCAAATGCTAAGCCTGCTCCAATATCAAGACAGTACTACTAGGCAAGTCCAAATACCTCTCCTATTAAGTAGTCAAGAGGCAAACGAAGTAGAGGCAGGAGAGGATAGAAGAGTTAACAAGCTATGGGACAGGAACTATCAAGAGGGCTGAAGGGAGAGGGTGGTATCTATGATAGTAGACTTAGTGTTGTCAAACTATGTAGGAGGAAAATAGGAGTGACGGAGTGTGGTAGTAGGTCAGTCCTCTTAACTTATCATATCTATTATATAATTTTCAGTACAGATCATAATTATCAATTTTAGATGTAAGTATGGTAACTCTAAATTGACATAAAACTTCCTGGATAAGTCTATCAAATAAGGCAATTCAGAGGTATTAACCAGGTATGACACAGATTCTAGTACTATAGTTATTGTATCTTAGCCTCTACCAGAGTGTCAAATATTGTCTACAAATGATATTGCTTCCTCTGAAGGGTTGGGTTGATAACATGTAAAATAGCAAATCAAGAGTATTTTCTTCCTCCTCTTAGCCTACATACAAAACAAAACATGAAGTTGAAAAACCTCTGTTTTTAAAAATAAAACTTTATGTTAATACTCATTACACATGTAACCTTTGAAAATGTTTTTTATATTAATTACCTTTTAATGTAACAAAAAACAGGCACACCTGTTTAGTGTTTCGCCTCTTTTCGAGATAGCCAATCGTAAAAGGTTTTACGGTTGCCTACCGGGAGAAATCATGTCCTTTCACTGGTGATTAAGAACCCTAGCCCCAATCAAAATATTCTCGAAAATGTATATTGCGTGCATGACTCCTTTAGTTTATGGGGAAAGGGAGTGGCGTGTTTGTTTTCCAAAAGTTTCGTTGCTTGTCTGTATTATTTGATACAATGTCATAGTTGTGTTAATGTTGCCGCACCGGTGGACTTTTCCAATGATCGCCACTTCGCGTGCCCAGCGTGGCACCCACCTTCAGTGGTTGTCTCCACGACACTCGCGCTCCCATGAACAACTCCTCGAACAAAGGCTGCGAACCACAACAGTAGATTCATCACCTTCCGTCTTCCTTCCTTTCCTCCACCTCCACTCCCCCACCACAATTCTCCTCACTCTGCCCTGACCCCACAAAAAATAACTCCGCTAACAAGGAGACACAATATCAACATTGAACATGCCTCGCAGAGTGGTTATCGCGCTGCTTGTCACCGGCGTACGTTCCCCTTTAATCGGCAAGATGAAGAGTAACGAAGCTAACGAGAGTGTTCAGATGCTAGTGACAGGCGTTGCAAATACCTTGTTGACAAAGTATCAAGATAATCAGTGTGTTCGTAACTGCGAAGACCCAGGTATCTCCAAGCGCTTTGAGCAGCCAGTCATGCAGACGTAAGCACTACTACGTACCGTACTTGTTCCTATCTAGTTACAAGTACCATTTGTGGAAAGATGAAAGCTGATCGGGTGACCAATAGGCTACAGATGTTTATCGGCGAGATGGGTACATTTTCCTGCTTGGAGCTGAAGGTGTTTTACTGACTGTAAGGCAGGATGTTGGTTGATCGTCGGGCTCTTTTCCTTCAAACAATGCATTCGCAATCGTCAGCGCAAAACCGCCGGGTACGAGCCTGTTGGTGCGGAAGATGATGCTCCTGCTGGACCTGCCGATGGGACTTCCAGCCCGAGTCCTGCTGTCAAACCGTTGGCACCAAGCCTTGACGGGCGTTCTCCAATTTCCGGGGTGAAGGTTTTTTTGCTTGCCATTCCAGCTTGCTGTGACATTGCGGGAACTACGTAAGTGGTCTAGTGATATGAAACGGAGAGTTGGCTGAAATACCTTAGTCTTATGAATGTCGGGTTACTCTTCGTTGCTGCGAGTAGTATGTTACCAACGCTGTTGCGCTTCAGCTCTATGCTAACTGGGATTCTTAGTCTACCAGATGACCCGAGGCGCTCTCGTGCTTTTCGTTGGTCTTTTTAGTGTTCTTTTCCTCAAGCATCACCTACGGGGTTTTCACTGGTTCGCTCTCTTTATTGTCGTGATTGGTGTCGGCATTGTCGGTCTTGCTGGTGCTCTTTGGAAAGAGGAACCGCCGGTTAAGGGCAACCATCTCTTGGTTACTTCAACTCCTGACGTTCCGATTGCTGTCCAAACAATTATTGGTGTTCTTCTCATTGCAGGAGCTCAGATATTTACTGCTGCCCAGTTTGTTGTTGAACAGTACATCCTCGAGCATTATACCATAGAACCCTTGAAAGTTGTTGGCTGGGAAGGAATTTTCGGATTCCTTGTCACCGTCATCGGGATGGGGATCCTCCACTTCACCATCGGTCAGACACCTAAGGGGCGGTATGGCTACTTCGATGCTGTCGAGGGCTTTAGAGAGATTACTCAGTACAGGGAGGTTACCCTCTCCTCAATCGCCATCATGATCTCGATTGGTGGATTTAATTACTTTGGTATATCTGTCACCCGTTCAATCTCCGCCACTGCTAGGAGTATCATCGACACCTGCCGCACCTTGTTTATCTGGATGGTATCTTTGGCACTTCACTGGGAGAGCTTCAAATGGCTTCAGATCGTTGGATTCTCACTCTTGGTTTACGGCACTTTCTTGTTCAACGGTATTTTAACTGCTTTGCTCATAACTCGCTGTTTTATTGACTAGTTTTTTAGAACTCACTCCACCACCATTCATCTTTTGCCTTTCTAGAAGATACAATAGAGGGGAACTCCGGAGAGAACAACATGAGAGGGAGAGGGCTAGACAGGCTTTACTTCCCGGTGCCACTGATTAGACTCCATTAGATATTTGGGAACAATCACACCAACAGGGCAGTGATTGCGGCGTGGTTTGGCGTAGTGTTGTGAGGTCTTGTTCTGCCTTTTCTTCATTCTTTCATGCTATGTTTGTTTTTTTCTCTTTCTTTTATGGTGTGCTGAATGGGGATTGAATCGCAATTGTTGGGCGTGGGAGTTGGGATTGGCGGAGTGATGTTGAATTGTTCCAAATTGTTACAAGTTAAACTGCGGGGATAAAGAAATCAGGATTAGGATAACCTACATATGCTCGTGATATGATAAATCCAGAAAAAACTAACGCAGATAATACATATCCCATACATACAGTCGCACCCGCGATTGGATAAAATCTGGCAAAACCAAGATGATCCTTCAGAGACAACGGATTTAGGTTCTGGTGCAAAAGCAAAGCACAAAGTAGGGAATTTCATCCCGGACAATATCAAGGTTTGGTACAGTACTCGGATATGGAGCAAAAATCGAGGATGACAGTGATATGATGAGGGATGTCCGGAATCTTACAGATCAGGATTTTGAAGAGAAAGGGGGACAAGAGGAAATTAAAACCCAGAGTAGTTGCAATTTCAAATAAAGAGCCAACAGACAGCTACTGCATACATGTGTGCATCTGAATACAAATTCCATCTTACAAAACATTCAAATATCAAATACAAGCACTAATAGTATAGAGTCAGCCATGCTCCGTGCCCTCTATGCACCTCACTTCACCACATTTGATAAGATGAAAACGACCAGATTTTGGGTGACAACCAGGATACACGAATTTCCACCTTATGCTTAGGCTGCAATCTATAAAGCGACACCCCTCCATTCCAATGCACAACCTCCCAGCTATGAGTCAAAGCCGTGGCGAGACACCAGGGGCTTACAAGCAATCTTTTCCTGATGTAGCCACTTGTTGGAATTACTCCTTGATCACTCCAAGGATATATCCGTCCAATTTGTAACTTGTCTTGTCGTAAAAGTAATACAGGTAATTACATGCTTGTATTTTAATATAGTGATCATCTCATAGTTGTCTCCTGCTGCTTAAGAAAATTCCTCTTATTTTCTTAGGAACTCTGACAGCAACTATTATTACTATATTTGTCATAGGTTTTCCTTAACGGCATTACATGAGGCGTGAATATGAAGTAATATGAATGAAGATATATGCTAGGAAATAATAGAGATGGTTCAATCTAATTTTATTTATACTAGTCACACCAGCAATGGTGTAGGACAAGTCCAGGGCTAGCAGATGCCACGGTTAGTGCATCGCCAGTGGTTGAAATTTCTTTCCTTACTTAGTTGTATTTCAGATAAAACCTGTCCTCAGCCGACATTATTACAGCTGGGTCACATTTTTGCTAATCTCATAGATATTTCATTGAACAGGGACAGGAAATTTATATGTGATTTTCTTACTTGATTACTGGATAAATGGGATTTTTTTATCTCTTATGCACGTTTATACATGTTGATTACAGACTAGATTTGTGATATTTCCTTAATATTTTCTGCACACCAGCTTAGATTTATGCATATTTTTAGGATTTTTCTTGGCCGGTTTTCCGGATCAAACACATTCACACTTATGTTTCTCTGCTGAGAAACATACTTCTACTTATGTTTCTCTGCTGAGAAACATACTTCTACTTATGTTTTTCCAGATTATATTTCTTTTACTATGAGTTGGCACATACCTGTGTGTATACGGACTATGGTCCACATATTTCATTCAGGAAAAGTAAGGAACAGAACCTCTACCAATCTAGCTTCAAACGATACCACTCCACATAAAATGTGTTCACTATATGCTTTAAATATTGTATAGTTTATCCAAGAAAGATATACTATCATGCCTCTTAAGTCATAATTACGAATACTGGTAACTACTACTATCTATGAACTAACTAAACCTCCAGTCATGTACCGCAATTATGTACCGACTATGCCTAAACACAAAAACCAAATACAAAACTATCATAGTATAGAAGGTTCTGTCTAAAGTGACAATGTAAACCTTCAAGTCTAGGCCCACCCAACCAGGCCAGGTAGCAGAAGTCACAAGACCTCCTCACATAGTTAGAGTTGAGTATAGTACTAGCCCCTCAGGTTTATTGTATAAAAACACATTATAAAACCTCCACCTCAAGTATAAATACAATCATGCAAGCCTCTTCAACAGTAGAAACCGTCCTGAGTAAGGCCACTAGGTGAACTCTCTAGAACTCCCTCAATACTGGTAAATGAAAGAAACCTAAGAGTGGTAACAGACCATCAAGGTCAGTGGATACTATTAATCAAGCTCAGGGTTTGTCCAACCAGGTCCTCTGCCCTAGTATTCTATCATTTACCTGCAAGAAAAGTTGTGTTGATACCTTATACCTAACCCACAAACGGCATCCAACCTGAAGCTTTTTCTGTAATTGTTATGCTGAGATAATTTGTAGACTCAGATTTGTCTAGGTCAATTAAGATTCTTTTAGTAGATAGAAATTTGTCTGGGAAGACACAAAAGATTACTCATTTCATTTATAACTACTCAGAGTAAAGTAAAGTAAAATTGAATTGTGTAAACTATATTATATTATTAAGCTTTCTTGACTATTTTGCAATAATGTTAAAAAGCTTAGGAGGGACTTCAAGACTTATATTTTGTGTCTAAGTCTTTGCGGACTATATCTATCTCTCATACAAATTATGTACCTCTTTAACTATAACTTGCAATATTAGTTTTTCTCTACAAGTGCTACTACTAGAAGATCCAGGAAACCATCACACCCTCTACAGTAATTACTATTTTGCCAATTGGGAACTGTCCTGTATCCAATAGTAATTATCTAACCTTGTAAGTTATTAGACATGTGGCCAGGTTTACAAGTGAAATTGTGTTGGTCCTAATTGTCTCCCTATTGATGAAAGGATTAGTTTCATGCCTGGGTCATATCTGCAGAAGTAGTTATATATGTAACTTTCTTTTGTTGCTGAGCAACAAAATGGAACCTCCATTACTCCTGATTGAACCAACAGATACTTTATAGATGAATGGCTACAAACTTTCAGGAAGCCATTCTAGAGGGTTGGCAGATAATCCCACCATCAGCAACTTCATATTGTTCTTGGTACTAGAGCTTTAGTCGTTGTTTGATATTGCAGTTAATTCTAACAACTAAGATGCATCCCTTGACCTTCTTGTAATACCCCACAAAGTCCATTGTCTGCTTTAGTAGTATCCCGTGGATTTCTGAACTTTTCAAATTATTCTAGGGTAGATGCAAATATGTTAGCTCTTCCCAGAGATTCTCTAACATTCACTATCATATCTTTGTGTGAAACTGTCCCGTTAATAACAGCTCATGGCAAGGATTTTCGAATTTTGATATCTTGTAACTCTCTGGGTAAATGATAGGCTTACTTCATTGCACTTTCCAGACCTTGTTGAATGTTTCTTGACATATACCTAGGGGACTGGATCCAGTCGTAGAAATAGTAGCGATGCAAAAGGTGAGATTCTGACACCTTCATGTGTGTGGCGTTATAGTTACATGATGCAACCAAGAGATAAGTATGATGACAAGCAAGCCCTATTGTTAGGAGTACCAGGATTGGAGACCTAAAAACTACCCTAAGTAGGGTAACCCCACAAGAAATCAGAATTCCAGGTCTTTAATATCTCCTGTCACCCTTCTTGGACCTGTATGTTATTATATAGTTACTAGACTTAGGTCTTAGTGATGGCAACATCTGGAATACAGTCTGTACACAGGGGTAGTATTGTAGAGCCCGGGAATAATATTAGAAACATAGATTAAACATTATATACAACTAGTACTTCATATACTACCCAGTTGCATCAATTACAGTTGCTATAAGAGATGGCATCAATTTTCAAAGTTTCTTGAAAATTCTATACAGAATGGTAGTCCAGACATAGGATAAAGCCCAATCTAACCTCTCACATACCTTTTCAGGTCCTCCTTTGGTGTCTAGAATGTCTGTATACTGCCTGTGAAGGTATTGTTTATGCTCCACTCAGGCAAGATAAATTGGGTTATGATCAGGAGAGAGTAGAGGATTATCTTCCAGATCGATACCATTTT
>NW_003298983.1:44561-46550 GCF_000151645.1 Tuber melanosporum
GGGGCGATCCATATAACGATAAGCCCAACCTCATTTGCTTTTACCCTAGGTCGAATACAATCAACTTTCCACTTCTCTTAAGGGGTCCGGAACATCCAAATGTGCTGAGGATCTCCTAATTTTACCACTATAAATTAATAGGTGTAGAGGATTGCCTGAAAATCCTCAATTGTCTAATCCTTCCTCTTTAAAGCCTATGCAAGTCTAGCTTTAGCATATTGATCCTTTAGTTTTAGCCACTTCTGAGCAAGTTACTTTTATATATTTGCCTTATACAATACACGATCAATTTTTCTGACTCAACCCTCTAGTATAGACCTGTTACATAAATGCAAATAAGTCATTCTAAGATGTTTTTATGGTGCAACATAGGATAATGTGTTTTTCTCAGTAATTGTGGAGTATCCGACGTGCAGATTGTGTCGCATTCTCAATTGAGCCTAGTTTACAAGCTCTGGCTAGATAACTGAACAGTGAACCTGTGGTGACTAACTAGGTGTGCCAAGGTAGATATGGTCTGAAAGGTACAGAGGAAGGCCATGATCATACCCTTATCAATATTTGTAATCTCTTGATGTCCTGTTTTAGAACTATACCAGGATCGCTTTACTTGTTTTGGAGGCATTATGAGCTTTATTTAAGTGGTGGTATAACGCAACCAGTAATATATACGTAATATTACTTCTCGGTTGTGGTATTTATTCTTGCTTAGTGTTGTTAACTAAACTTTCACCAAGACTTATATCCAGTAACTGTACATATCAATCTTAGTTGCATCCTACAACTATAATATTAGAGAATCAAAGGTGTTAGAATAACACTATATACATGACTACTAGCCCTCTGATCTGATTCCATTCCCAGGATATATATGCAGTGACCCTCAGCTAGGTCTGTAAAGTAGAATGGAGTACATCCAATGGCCACCCATTGAGCTACCAGGCTTGAAAGATAGATCACCTTTGGCAAGAGCTGTAGGTAATGGGACATGTATGCTCAAAGATATAATATGGAATTTAAGAGAATCTTGATAAAGAGCTAACACATTTCCATCTACATTACAATAATTAGAAGAGTTTAGAACTCTGGAGACACTACCAAAGAAGCCAATGAACTTTGCTGAGTGTTACAATAGGGCCCAGGCATGAGTCATGGTTGTGGGAAATAACCTCAATACCAAACAGTAACTAAATACTGTTATCCAAAGCTTGTCAGAGTTGCTGACCATATGATAATATGCCAATCTGGTAGAATTGCTTACTGTGAATTAGTAGTATATCATCTACAGGATATCTGTCAATTGGATTAGAAGTTATGAAGGTTCTCAAGTCAGTCACCTAAGAAGGTTGCCTTTACGACTACTCCTACAGACAAGACTAATCAGATAATACTGATCATTTAATCAATAGGGGAGAAAATTGGTGCCAATTCAGTTTGATATGAAAACTAGTTTATTAGGCTAATTACTCTGAAGATTGGATAATTACTATTGGGAACAATAGAGTTTACAATTAGTAAAACAGTAATTACGGATGACAGGATGATGGTTTTTGGTATCTCCTAGTGTTCTTACTTGATGAAAATACCTGACCTTATGAGTTATAGCTAAACAGGTGCATAGTTTTTATATGAGATATATGTAGTCCATGAATACAAAGATACAGAATGAAAATATCAAAGTATCTCCCAATTTTTTAGACATCATCAAGCAATGGCGAAGAGACCATATCAATGTAATATTATCTTCACGAATCTATTGTACTTTGACTTACTTTACTCTTACATGTCATAAATAAAATAAGTAACTCATCAAGAGTTCCTAGATAAATCTACATATATGGAAATGAATCTTGTTTGGAGCAGATGATTGTGGGTCTATCTAGATTATCTCCACCTAACTCCTATAAGGGGCCAAGAGTGGATCATTAGAGACTAGAGATTATGATTCGGGCTTAAGATGGTCCGAAATGCTGCCTAGCAGTAGAAATC
>NW_003298983.1:46762-55389 GCF_000151645.1 Tuber melanosporum
CAAATTAGATATACTTCAAAAAAATGAATGAGCAAACCCCATATACCTCTTGAATTGAAATGTCAAATATTTAAAATGGCTTGATTTGTGGATTTTTGCACTGTCTCGGGAATATTGCTCTTCTTACTCAAATTAGCTGCTGGCCATGGATATCTATTAAAATCTTCCTTATCTGTGGATGAGAGCCCTAATCATAGGATAATATCTCTTGTCCTGCTCTCTCAGCAACTATTATATAGCAATAGCATTGCAATATTATCCGGCAGGCTAAATGTAACCGAAAGATAATATGATCAGATTTCCGTAATCAATATATGCCAGGTGCTTTTCTCTCTACTGGTAAAAATCAACTCCTTGTACCTACCTGAGTAATAGGACAAAATTTCTGAACAAATTTATAGTTGATAGAATACTCAGAGAAGCCAATAATAAGAAACAGCTTGTTAAGACAAGACCAAAGCTTAACTCTGTGCATATTGCTAAAAGACTCTACTTGACTAAAGCTTACAAGGATTGGACTGCTAAGGATTTTGAGAGAGTCATTTAGAGTAATAAGTATCGTGTGGAGAAATCCAAGGATTCAAGGTAACAGTGGGTTGTCAGAGAACCTGGAGCACAGATTGTGTTTATCTAAAGAAATAGGACAAGGAAATTTCACTAATTGTATGGAGATGCTTGTAGGGAAAGAGAAAAGGCCCTGTGGTTCCTAACATCCAAAATGTTAAGAAGACCAGGTATGTTAGACTCTTCACACGATATCTTTTTCCTGTTATTTATCAGATGATTTCCTTTGTTATGCAACTTGAAGATATCCTTTTTTTCTGCAAGAGAATGATTTGGTTAACAAGGCTCACAGTATTATAGATTAATTTGAGAGAAATTGTATCACATTGATTGAACAATCCTCTTACTCTCATGATTCAAATCCTCTTAAGCATGTATGAGTTGAGATTAAAAAGTGATTACACTAGCTGTATTTGAGGATTAGAGATACTCCAAGAGGAAAAGAAGCTGTTAAGAAGTGTCTTGCACAAGTATAACCTTTGATATGGGAGAAGATTTCTGAGGAGTTTTATAAAATGTTATAGAAATCAATACCTGATAGAATAGCTGTAGTATTGGAAGCAAGGGGAGGTTATACAAGATATTAGCTAGTTTTATGTATTATTCTCTTACTTATTAATATACATAGTTGATTATGAAGAGGTAGTAGTTGAGCATTGATCGTTGAGAAGTACTGATTCTGCCTTGATTATGCAGTTAACAACCCTACTGGGTCTATTGCAAATCTGCAATTAAATGTGTCTCAGGTTATGAACAATTCTGATGAGACACTATAGGTATCGGATTCCAGTACTTCTAACAGTAATCAAGCAGAAGTCCCAAACAGTATGTAGTGAAATTTCTTGTTTTAGATGCTATTTCCTACAGTTACCTAAAGGCCAAAGAGGATGCACAGTACAGGAAGAACAGGAATAGACTGAGAGCAATGGAGATGACAGCAAATATCCGATCAGCTAGAGGGAATCATGTATTCATTAATTACACATCTGCCATGGCAGCAATAGCTTAATAACTGTGCTAGTAAGCTGCAGAGTATGGTTACATATATATATTTTTAACTGGAACTCAACTTTTTTTTCTGGAGAGCATCTTAGTCATCATCTTCAGACATGAACCTACAACTGAAATCGTATTACAATTGCCAAGAGAAACTTGATGGGAGAGGTATAGCTCTAGTGAAGTAGTTGACAAACTCCTTACAACTCAAGGCTATGGTTTACCTTACGAACTGAAGTCAGGACAAGCTTTCTGTTATTGTCTCAAGCATGATAGAAATGTACTATCTGATAATTATCTATTTCAGGTGCCGCCTAGACTGTTAAGCTGCTTTGACAATGTCTGACAATCAACCTGTTTAAACATACTTAGAAAGGCCAAATATCTGCTACAATTGAGGCAGGCTAAGTGACTAACTGTAAAAATACTCTATGGAGTACTATTACAGTTTACTAAACCAATACCCATATCAGTTTGGAGAGACTACTGTGGTAAAAATGGTGGGAGACTAGAGACTACCTAGTAGGTGTGGTATTGGTAAGGTATCTGAGACAGACATGCTGTAGCATACTGGAGGTACTTAAGTACTAGTAAGCAGCAGGGGTTACTGCACTTAGTAGTGTAATCCAAGTAGTCAACCCAGAAGTTACTCTGAATTGTTAGATGTTGAGTTCATGTACAGTTATCCTGCCTTTTGACTAGATTTATCATGTCTTGGGCTATTGGATATCCAAATATGGAGCCAAGTGGCCCTATCTGAAAAGTAACTTGTTATGCAGGACTTCCGGAGAGGTTACTAGATTGTTTATTATATGCAGCCACAATGGATATTCAAATCTCAGGTTGCCAGGATTACTCCTGCCAGAGTAGTTGAGCTTCAAAAAAGCTGTAACTTGGAGGTGTGGTGGTTAACACCTCCCTCCAGTCCCTCTATAAGTCTCTAGCATCATTGGCCACAGCCACCATAGTTGATGTAAGTCTAGTGAAAGTCTATATGTAGAGACAGTATAGTAATAGTGTATAAGCTTACGTGCTCAGGTTTACCAAAGGCAGTAAGTAGGATACATGGGGGAAGGAGGAGAAATAGGAGTTTGGTCTCCAGGTGGCTTTGTACAAAGTGGACTAGAACTGACAGAGTAATACTACTATGAAGTTAGAAGTAGTGTATAAGTTTACCTGAGGTACATAGGCAAGGTAACTGAAGTCTGCTGCCACAAAGGTATAATAGTTCAACAGAATTATTAGGGACTCTGAGATACTGGTCCTAGGATATGATGAGACCTGCTTCTAAGAGGGTCAACTGTGGGTAGCACCTATTGCTAGTCAATCTTTGCAGAAGAATGTTAAGTCAGCTCGGTACCTACTACCTAGTATAATATAGAATCCATTACAACAGGATAGATATTAAGGAGCTACAGATACTTGTAAGAAGACTGAGTGTATCTGGGTGGATAGTTCTATAGTTGCTAAATCATCCACAGTGACATCACAGTTTGAAACTAACATGTCCATAATATGAAGAGTTTTTGTTTTTGTAGTAGCATTGGAGATATAGCAGCTAAACTACTTTTAACTGATAGATATTAGAAAACTACTGAGCGGTCCACTTTGCTATAGAGGATGTGAGGTCCCACTCCTAGAGTTTAGCTAGGAAGCTTACAGGAGTTAGGTACTCATAAACACGGAGTAGTAATGACAAGATTATAATAGTATATAAGATTTAGTTAACCACATGCTTGTTGTTGATTCTGACAATTAACTTGCTCTTGAGATCAGGACTTAATTGAGTAAAGCTGTTACACAATGATATTACATTTTACCACTTAGTTGTTTCAACTTTACCCTTGATTTATGGAGATCTATATTTTTAGAAAAGAACACAATAGTACAGTTACAATCTTAGGATCCATGAACCTGCAGGGTACAGCCATTAAAGTTTATCGTTTACTGAAGACCATGTCTAGCTCTTCATACTTTGGAGAATTATTAGTATTGACCTTCTTGTATTGATATAGTTGGAGTATGACTCACTAGCCTGGTACTAGAAGCATTGGATAGAAATTACAATCTTGAAGTTAGCCAGTTACTTCAACTCCTCTGCAGAACATGTCTAACAATGGTGACTCCGACATGAACCATTTCCCAAGGCCTATGACTTTTGTTGGGAATCCAGGGAGCTTGTTCTTAATATGACCAGTATAGCCATGATTGATGATTGTAAGGAAATTGTTATCCAAGACTCAGTAAAGTAATTTGAATAATTCACACTGCAGAAGCTAGAGATTCTGGTAGTAACAGGAAGTGATTGGCAAGGTTCTAATCTTGCTGTTTTCAATAAGGAAGTTATGGAATCCTAAATTCTTCTACACTTCGTTAGTCCTATTTTCCTCCCACATAGTTGGACAATACTACAGTCAACTATTGTGGGCCATCCTCCCTCCCCTCTGACGCCTGAATTGTTCCTACCTCAGGGTACAGCTTTGCCAGCAGGTTCTCATATCTTCACTATACTTGTTCTCTCTCTGAGTGATCAGGAAGCTTTCTGGGCCTCATTCAGTAGTCCTGTCTTGCATGGGAGGCATGCTTAGATTTGGTGCAGTTAGCTTCTTCTCGTCCGTTCTGGTCAGTGCTGACAGTGGTGGACATCATTCTCCTAACTTGCATGATCCCCATAGGAGAACCCTTAGGCTAGTTGCTTTAGAGTCTTTCTCACAGTGAGATTTGACCAGACACTCCTAGTCGCTCAATTTAAGTTGTGGTCACCTTCTTCTCCTTACTCTTTCATTTTATTACCACCTGTGGGATCTCTTCTGCTAAGTAACACTATCATTCAGAAAATAAAAGACAACATATGAGATACCATAATATACAGTGACTAGACAAAAGTCTAGGTAATTGGGCCATATGAGACAAAGTCTGTGCCCTGAACGGTATTGCACAATCCTATAAGGGTAAAAAGAAAATTGATATTAAAGATTACGGCACATGTAAACATCCCACTCAGTCTTAGTATTTCGTATACCACTGCTTAGCTTCAATCTCCGCAGCCACACGCGAAGGCATGGATTTCCAGAGCTTTTCAAAGACACTCTCCGGTATTGTCTCCCACACCAATGGTAAGACATCCGCCAATCGATCTCGCACTCTCTCAGGATCACCAGCGGTATTCAGGATATCGGGATACTGTTTATGCAATCGGCGTTTAAGCTCAACCCATGCGTGTTCAATCGAGTTGAGATCAGGTGAAAGTGGGGGTTGATCTTCCAACTCAATTCCGTTCTCAGTAAGCCACACCATGGTGTCACAAGCTGTGTGCACCTTTGCGTTATCCTGCTGAAAGAGAGGATCTCTGACCTCATCTGCGATCTCCTGCATAGGTGGTCCTAAATAGGCATCCAATAGTCTAATATAGACATGTCTATCCACAGTTGCATCCCTAATTGGGACTAAAGGACCTCGGAGCTTTCCCCAAAAGCAGCTTCAAACTATTAGGCCCACCTCATTGGTCTTCCCCCTAGGCTGAATGCAGTCTGATAGCAACTTTTCATGTGGTGATCGAAATACCCAAATGCACCGAGGATCTGCTGATTTTCGCACCATACACTTGTCACTATAGAGGATATCCCGAAAGTCTTCTGCAGTCCAATTCTTCCGGGCAAGGGCCTATTTTAGCCTAGCCTTAGCATGTCTTGGTTCCAATTTAGGTCTTGTTTGTACAAGCCACTTCTTAACATTGGCTTCTCGGAGAACACGATCAATGGTACGAATTGAAACACGAGGGGCATATCGGTTCCGGAGTTCTAAACGGGTCATTGCACGATCTCCTTTGGCAGCTCTAACAATCCTGCACTTTTCTCAGCGACTAAGGAGCTAGGAACGACCAGATCGGGGTTTATTATCCATTGATCTGCTAGCACATACGTGTGCAAGAAGATTCCGAACTGTTGACTAAGGGCGGCCCACCAGATTGGCAACGGTTGAGATTGTTTGAAAGACATAGAAAAAGGCAATGATCATGCCTTTTTCAGCATCTGTCATCTCTCGGTAGGCTGTTTTAGGCTGATGAGCTCATTTAGGAGGCATTGTATAATTGTTTTAGGTGAGGTAACATGATAGATCTCCAGGAGAGTGTGTACGCGATTTTAAAGGGGGATCATATTGTGTTGGCTTAGCTGTTGCTGACTAAGTGATCACCCAGACTTTTGTCTAGTCACTGTAGCAATAGTGAGATTGTATTGTTGAGTTTACTTTGGGGCCTTGGGTCCTCTCTCCATCTCCTCAATTCGATCCATCAGCTCATACCCCACTGCGGCCTTTCCTTTTAGCTAGTACCTTAGTTCTACCTTCTTCTGCCCTGTATTGTTTTGCAGTCATGGCTAGCTGCCTTCCTGCGGTCAATCTTTGTCTGACCTCCTACTACTAGGCAGCATTCCTGCTACCATTTTATGAACCTCTGAGGTCTAGTACCATGATCTTGTTTCTTGGCTACTGTACTTTGGTATTGAACTATTTCCCTGATTGAGCACACAGGAGGCATCGGTCTTTGGGCATCTCGCAGGCCACCTACTTGTCAGCCAGTTTTATATTGAGCAATCTTGTGCTGGTAGTCTACTGTTTACTTTCCTTTGTACTTTTTCTGTAGTTTTTAGACAGAGATTTTCCTTACTCTTTTCTGCTTTACTTGCTTAGTTTTCTTTCTGTTGGCTACATGTAGTTAGTGGAAGGGATTTCTGTCATAGAAGGAATATTCCTGAGTATTTAGTTACCTTCTAGGCATGATTCAATCACATTCAAGTTGTGAGGACTGGGGGCCAGGCATTGGACTTGATCATTCTTATAGTCTGTGTGGTTGGGCCCATACCAGAAGCCCATGGGAGTACCAGTTTTCTCTTTGTCAAGGGTGGATATAGTTTCGTTTATGCTATAACTAGTGCTGCTTGCGGCTTTCTTACATCTTAACAAGGAATAATAAGATTATAAAAAAAACTAGAATACACAACAGATCCCTACATTCTTCATGAACTTACCAAGCAGAAGATGAGTGGTCAAAAGCTGATACAACATGGAAATGAGTAAGCTCAGATCAAGTTTAGAATAGAGATAGTCATAGCAGCCATGGAGCTGATGTGTAAACAACCAAGTCTATTTATATAGGAAAATATTGACACATGAGTCCTAGTCAGCAGATGTTGGTGTTGTGTGCTGCTGCCCATACCAGGAATCAGATCATTGAAGATAATGATAGGATCATCACTATGGCATCTCCGATGGAGAAGCATCACTTGATTAACTTTGTGGAGACTTTAACAACTATGTTAACCAACCTTCAATATCAGGCATACTTGACCAAATTATAGGGACAGAGAGCTGGTCAAAAACAACAAGTCATTGTTTTTGCTTGTAAGTCTACCTCCAATGCCCACTTTGAAGAGGCACTTACTGTGGTATTTTAAAGGAGGAACAGATAAGTTACTATGCTAGTGACAGGATATCATGTTAGGGATGGTAGTCATAGGGTAGATAAATCTAAAGCTTCTCTTCAACCTCTGCAACTGGTGAACTATTTACTAGACTTATTAAATATCACTCATACCTGAATACCGCTATGAATATTCTGTTAACTGACTGTTCTTACCAAGCAGTAGTGAACACACCAGTCCCTAAGTTACGGTTCCTTTCAGTTATTGTTGAAATGGCATCTTTACCTGCGATACCTGGTGAATATCATATATCTGGCAAGCGTTGTAACAGAAATTCACGAATTGAAAGTTTTAAACAAGGACAATATGATACAGGACTGTGGGAACAAACCACAATAGGTGAAAAACACGTCCAAATATCATCTTACCACTAACAGGTCCATAGCATGAAGTGTTTCTACTCCTCTAGCTACATTGGAGATGCCAGAGCTAAAATACCTAACTTTGATAGATGGGAGAAAACCATGGAATAGTGGTATGGACAATAGAGAATCTTTGGTCCGATATGTATAGTTTGGCTAGAAAGCACATAGGAGTTGGGTGGTTGTGATTACAGAGTAGTAATAGGAAGCTTTTTCTTTCATTTTTATATCTTATAATACATGGTTAAGATAAAACAATCTTGGTTGCAGCATGAGCTATGGTACAAAGAAAACCTTAATTTCAAACAAGTAAACAAAAGAAACTATTGGCTCCTATTCTAGGTCTTCTTGTGTTTTGGGTGAAAATCAGAAATAAGAACCTATACTATGTCTTACCAAATAAAAGTATAGCAAGTAACAGCATTCCATTACTAGGGATAGGAGAGAAAAGAAACAATTGTGAGAGTTAGCCAACTCCTATTACTGTTAAGGAGGAGGGCCCAATCCTAGGACTATGTAGAGAAGGGGAGAGCTAGGCACATGGCTAATATATTGACTCTATCGATCATATCATCAGCCTCCACAAACTCAAGAACTAGTTCAGAATATTGCTGGTGGGCTGGGTAGGGAGGAAATTGCGACTGTTGAACACTATCATAGTGGATACTTCTCCAGAATGAGTGAGTACAGGGGCAGCTGGTAAATTAGCAAGCAGTAGTTGAGTAGGAATAGTCCCATGTAGTTTGACAAAGTGGCACCAGCTGCAAGAAGATGGTAATGTACACATGTGGTTATGGTGTTTAAAGCCATGGCAATTAGAACATTGGGTATAGGAGTTGAAGTGTAATTAGTATTTTAGCTATGAAGGAGGAGGAGAAAGTAGGCAGTCGCTTGTCATTAAAGAATAATGCCCTGAGACTAGGAATACAGAAGACTGAGAGCAAATTACTAGGATTAAGATTCCTGTATGGAAGAAAAATAGTATTGTTGTGCTATCAGTGATACTAACCATTACGTTGAGTAGTGTCTCTTTATATACACTTTCTCTGTACCAGATGTGGACAGATAGTGAAGCCCTGATATGATATATGACTTCTTTTTCTTTCCAGTCCTATCATTGTATATTATAGAATCTGTGACCTATCACATTCTCCCATTTCCAAGTACCATATCCATCTATCTCTTAAAGATTGTGACCACAGTAGCGCCGAAGGGGCACGCTACC